>NC_029775.3:77523790-77535899 GCF_000817695.3 Arachis duranensis | reverse complement strand
TAAAATTTTTTATATATCAACATATAATTATATATTATTTATTTATCGATTCCTTTTACGAAATATATAAAGACCCGTAGAGGTCCTGAAAGGTTATCTCAACATATATATACAAAGGATGGACGGATTAGGACTATACTATAACTAAGAAGATTAATTGAATGATATATGGACGTTAATCCTAAAAGTCCAAAACCTTAATTTAAAACGTGACTTTATAAACTTCAAAAAATAATAAGAAAGGGCAATGATATTGTTTATTACGTCTCTCTACTAGATTTACTTTTAATTTGCCATAATTTAATTGTATGTAAAGCATTGTATTAGTTATGAGTCCTTGAGGGATTTGTAAAAAGTCTAAACGTCAAGTTCATTGATCTCGTTATGATAATTCAAATTAATGACAAGTGGTCACGTGGTGATGATATAGTACAATAAGAATAAGTTCTGTATAATTTTTGTTTAAATTCAATTTGCACACTCAAAGTTTATAACTTTAATAAAAATATAGAAAAAGCTCAACATCCATGTAAAGATTACATGGATATTATTCAAGTACCTTTTACTCTACGCGTTTTTTCTTATCCACACACTCATTTGTTTTACACGCGTTTTATATAACGTATATAACGTAATCCTATTTTGCATGATCAACCTTTTTCAACGTTCCATATAACGTAAACCTTCTTCTTCTTCTTCTTTTTCTTCTTCTTCTTCTTCTTCTTCTTCTTCTTCTTCTTTAACCTAATTAAATTCGTTCTTCTCCTCTATTCGCGTTTTTCTTCTCTGCATTATGGATCTGGATTGACTTCAACGTAATTAGCTTCATCGTTCATCTTCTTCTTCGTTTTCTTCTTCGATTTGCACTTCTGAATTGAAACAATGAATGAATCAACTTCAAATCAGTTGAATGAGTACGATTTGGATAATTCTTCCGAAACGCATAAATTTGATGAGGTTTGGATTATTGAATTTTAAATTGAATTCAATGGAATGAAATTGCTAATTTTATTTGAAGTGTATTAAATGGACTGAGGTGATCTATATCTGAATTGAATTGAATTGAATTGATAATATGTAATCCTGAGTAACTTTTCTGTTCGGTAAGTACTAAAGAGTTGATTCACCATATGTATGTGTTCGGTTCGGCATGCAGAAATGAGTCTAAAAATAATTAGACGAATATATTCTGTTTTGTTCCCTAAGCACTATATAATTATTTTACCGTAATTAAGATTTCAGTTCACCATTATTAAGATTTTGGTTCACCGTGCAGACCAGCTGTGCTATGGATGAAAAATTTGTCCTAAAGGTGGGTGGTGGACGAAATTGTGATCATCAACAATGGCTCCAATAACTTGGTAGCGCTCTCAAACATAAATCACACTTTATCACAACTCCGCACAACTAATCAGTAAGTGTACTGGGTCGTCCAAGTAATACCTTAGTGAGTAAGGGTCAATCCCACAGAGATTGTTGGTATGAAGCAAGCTATGATCATCTTGTAAATCCCAGTTAGGCGGATTTAACTAATTTAAGAGATTATTGGTTTTTCGAATAATAATAATAAATAAATAGAAAATAGTTACTCATATAATTCAATGGTGGGAATTTCAGATAGGTGCATGGAGATGCTGTGTTCCTTCTGAATCTCTGCTTTCCTACTGCTTTAATCCAATCTTTGTCACTCCTTTCTATGGCAAGCTATATGTAGGGCATCACCGTTGTCAATGGCTACATCCCATCCTCTCAGTGAAAATGGTCCAAATGCTTTGTCATAGCACGGCTAATCATCTGTCGGTTCTCGATCACGTTGGAATAGAATCCCTTGATTCTTTTGCGTTTGTCATCACGCCCAGCAATCGCGAGTTTGAAGCTCGTCACAGTCATTCAATCACGGAATCCTACTCGGAATACCACAGACAAGGTTAGACTTTCCGGATTCCCATGAATGCCGCCATCAATTCTAGCTTATACCATGAAGATTTTGATTAAGGAATCCAAGAGATATGCGCCCGATCTAAGGTAGAACGGAACTGGTTGTCAGTCACGCGTTCATAGGTGAGAATGATGATGAATGTCACGGATCATCACATTCATCATGTTGAAGTGCAACGAATATCTTAGAATAAGAACAAGCGTAATTGAATAGAAACTAGTAGTAATTGCATTGAAACTTGAGGTACAGCAGAGCTCCACACCCTTAATCTATGGTGTGTAGAAATTCCACCGTTAAAAATACATAAGTGATGAAGGTCCAGGCATAGCCGAATGGCCAGCCTCCAAAACGTCTAAGATCGCATAAACTGATCAAAGATTTGGTCAAAAGACAAATAATAAAATAAAACTGAGACCAAAGATGTAACGTGGTCGAAAGACAACTAGTACAATAGTAAAATGTCTTATTTATACTAAACTAGCTACTAGGGTTTATAGAAGTAAGTAACTGATGCATAAATCCACTTCCGGGGCCCACTTGGTGTGTGCTTGAGCTGAGCTTGATCTATCCATGAGCTGAGGCTTCTCTTGGAGTTGAACGCCAAGTTGTAACGTGTTTTGGGCGTTCAACTCTGGTTAGTGACGTGTTTCTGGCGTTTGACTCCAGAATGCAACATGGAACTGGCGTTGAGCGCCAGTTTACGTCGTCTAATTACGAATAAAGTATGGACTATTATATATTTCTGGAAAGCTCTGGATGTCTACTTTCTAACTTTGTTGAGAGAGCGCCATTTAGAGTTCTGTAGCTCCAGAAAATCCATTTCGAGTGCAGGGAGGTCAGATTCCAACAGCATCAGCAGTCCTTTGTCAGCCTCCTATCAGAGTTTTGCTCAGGTCCCTCAATTTCAGCCAGAAAATACCTGAAATCACAGAAAAATACACAAACTCATAGTAAAGTCCAGAAATGTAAATTTAGCATAAAAACTAATGAAAACATCCCTAAAAGTAACTAGATCATACTAAAAACTACCCAAAAACAATGCCAAAAAGCGTATAAATTATCTGCTCATCACAACACCAAACTTAAATTGTTGCTTGTCCCCAAGCAACTGAAAATCAATTAGGATAAAAAGAAGAGATTATACTATAAATTCTAAAATATCAATGAATATTAATTCTAATTAGATGAGCGGGACTTGTAGCTTTTTACTTCTGAACAGTTTTGGCATCTCACTTTCTCCTTTGAAGTTTAGAATGATTGGCATCTATAGGAACTTAGAATTTCAGATAGTGTTATTGATTCTCCTAGTTAAGTTTGTTGATTCTTGAACACAGCTACTATTATGAGTCTTGGCCGTGGCCCTAAGCATTTTGTTTTCCAGTATTACCACCGGATATATAAATGCCACAGACACATGACTGGTGAACCTTTTCAGATTGTGACTCAGCTTTGCTAGAGTCCCCAGTTAGAGGTGTCCAGAGCTCTTAAGCACACTCTTTTTGCTTTGGATCACGACTTTAACCACTCAGTCTCAAGCTTTTCACTTGGACCTGCATGCCACAAGCACATGGTTAGGGACAGCTTGATTTAGCCACTTAGACCTGGATTTTATTTCCTTGGGCCCTCCTATCCATTGATGCTCAAAGCCTTGGATCCTTTTTACCCTTGCCTTTTGGTTTTAAGGTCCATTGGCTTTTTCTACTTGCTTTTTCTTTTTCTAAAATTTTTTTGCCATTTTTTTCTTTTTTTTTCTGTAAGCTTTTGCTATTCACTGCTTTTTCTTGCTTCAAGAATCAATTTTATGATTTTTTAGATTGTCAATAACATTTCTCCTTGTTCATCATTCTTTCAAGAGCCAACAATTTTAACATTCATAAAAAATAAGATAAAAAATATGCACTGTTCAAGCATTCATTTAGAAAACAAAAAGTATTGTCACCACATCAATATAATTAAACTAAATTCAAGGACAATTTTCGAAATTTATGTACTTCTTGTTCTTTTGAATTAAAAAAAAAATTCATTTAAGAGAGGTGAAGGATTTATGGAATTTATTCATAGCTTTAAGACATAGTTACTACATACTAATGATCATGAAGTAAAGACACAAAACATAGATAAAAACAAAAAACAGAAAAATAAGAACAAGGAATGAATCCACCTTAGTGGCGTCTTCTTCTTGAAGGGCCAATGATGTCCTTAAGCTCTTCTATGTCCCTTCCTTGCCTTTGTTGCTCCTCCCTCATTGCTCTTTGATCTTCTCTAATTTCATGGAGAATGATGGAGTGCTCTTGATGTTCCACCCTTAATTGATTCACATTGTAACTCAAATCCTCTAAGGAAGTGTTGAGTTGTTCCCAATAGTTGTTGGGAGGAAAGTGCATCCCTTGAGGCATCTCAGGGATTTCTTGATGATGAGCTTCTTCATGCGTCTCTTGGGTTCCATGAGTGGGCTCTCTTGTTTGCTCCATCCTTTTCTTAGTGATGGGCTTGTCCTCCTCAATGAGGATGTCTCCTTCTATGATAACTCCAGCTGAGTAACATAGATGGTAAATAAGATAAGGAAAAGCTAGCCTTGCCAAAGTAGAGGACTTATCGGCTATTTTGTAGAATTCATGGGAGATGACTTCATGAACTTCTACTTCCTCTCCATTCATGATGCTATGAATCATGATGGCCCGATCCACAGTAACTTCAGATCGGTTGCTAGTGGGGATGAGGGAGTGTTGGATGAACTCCAGCCATCCTCTAGCCACAGGCTTCAGGTCCAGTCTTCTTAGTTGAACTGGCTTGCCTTTGGAATCTCTTTTCCATTGAGCTCCTTTCACTCATATGTCCATAAGGACTTGGTCCAACCTTTGATTAAAGTTGACCCTTCTAGTGTAGGGGCGTGCATCTCCTTGCATCATGGGCAAGTTGAATGTCAACCTCACATTTTTTGGACTAAAATCTAAGTATTTTCCCCGAACCATTGTAAGATAATTCTTTGGGTTCAGGTTCTTACTTTAATCATGGTTCCTAGTGATCCATGCATTGGCATAGAACTCTTGAACTATTAAGATTCCGACTTGTTGAATGGGGTTGGTTAGAACTTCCTAACCTCTTCTTTGGATCTCATGTCGGATCTCCGGATACTCATTTTTCTTGAGCTTGAAAGGGACCTCGGGGATCACCTTCTTCTTGGCCACAACATCATAGAAATGGTCTTGATGGGCTTTGGAGATGAATCTTTCCATCTCCCATGACTCGGAGGTGGAAGCTTTTGTCTTCCCTTTCCCTTTTCTAGAGGATTCTCCGGCCTTAGGTGCCATCAATGATAATGGAAAAACAAAAAAGCTATGCTTTTACCACACCAAACTTAGAATATTGCTCGCCCTTGAGCAAGAGATGAAAGAAGAGAAGAAGAAGAAGAAGAAAATATGGAGGAGAGGGGGACAGGTGTATTCGGCCAAGAAGGAGAAGAGAGGTTTGTGTTGTGTAAAAATGAAGAAGAATGGAAGGGTTTATATAGTGAGGGTTGAGGGAGTAGGTTCAGCCATTTAGGGTGGGTTTGGGTGGGAAAGAAATTTGAATTTTGAAGGGTAGGTGGGGTTTATGGGGAAGAGTGGATGGATGTGAGTGGTGAAGGGGGTAATTGGGAAGAGAGTGTTTATTGAAAAGAGAGAACGAATGTTGAGAAGAGGGGAGAATATGGTAGGTGGGGATCCTGTGGGGTCCACAGATCCTGAGATGATCATGTGGGATCCATAGATCCTGAGGTGTCAAGGATTTACATCTCTGTACCAATTAGGCATGTAAAACGCCTTTCCATGCAATTCTGGCATTTAAACGCCGAAGTGATGCATGTTCTGGGCATTCAACGCCCATGTGCAGCATGTTTCTGGCGTTGAACGCCAGTTCCATGCTTGTTTCTGGCGTTCAACGCCAACTCTCCTCAGGGTGCATTCCTGGCGTTTGAACGCCGGGATGTAGCTTGTTTCTGGCGTTCAACGCCAAATCCATGCTCTATTCTGGCGTTGAACGCCAGCCAGATGCTCCTTACTGGCGTTTAAACGCCAGTAAGTCCTTCCTCCAGGGTGTGATTTTTCTTCTGCTGTTTTTGATTCTGTTTTTAATTTTAATATTTTTTTCGTGACTCCACATGATCATGAACCTAATAAAACATAAAAGAACAATAAAATAAAAAATAAAATTAGATAAATAAAAATTGGGTTGCCTCCCAATAAGTGCTTCTTTAATGTCAATAGCTTGACAATGGGCTCTCATAGAGCCTCACAGGTGATCAGGTCAATGTTGTATAGTCCAAACACCAAACTTAGAGTTTGGTTGTGGCCTCCCAACACCAAATTTAGAGTTTGATTGTGGGGGCTCTGTTTGACTCTGTACTGAGAGAAGCTCTGCATGCTTACTCTCCTTTGTTATAGAAGGATAGCCATGTGCCCTAAACACAAGGTAGTCCCCATTCAATTAAAGGACTAATTCTCCTCTGTTAACATCTATCACAGCTTCTGCTGTGGCTAGGAAAGGTCTTCCAAGGATGATGCATTTATCGATTGAGTGGATATCTGTTGGATTTCTTAACCGGAATCTTCGTGGTATAAGTTAGAATTGATGGCGGTATTCAAGAGAATCTGGAAGCACTACAAGAAAATGGAACATTTGTAACAAAAAATTTGTATCAAATTTAAAATTGTTACAAATTATAGTTTTTTCGTAACAATAATTATTTATTGTTACAAATTAAGAATATTTTGTAACAACGTGATTTCTTTTGTTACAAATTATGTTGACTTTCGTATCGAATTGTTGTTTTGTTGCAAAATGTTATAATGTTTTGTAACAAAAGATTATATTGTTGTAAAAATTCAAAACATTTTGTAACAAAATATCTATTTATTTCAAAAGCTCTAAATATTTTGTAACAAAAAATTAATTTATCACAAAATACAATATTTTTGTAACAAGTTATTAATTTGTCACAAAATTCAAAGATTTTTTTGCAACTAATAAAAAATTTTATTCTAACATATTAAATGTAAGACTTTGAATTTTTGAAAACTAACATAATATTTTTGAAAATTAACTTAATGAGTTATTTATGATTTATTATATTTATTTAAGATTTTATATTCAAAAATTTATATACTGAACTGGACATTTTCTTATTTATGATTTGCAACTTTAGAAAGTTTAAAATTATTTTAAAATTAAATCATTTATGATTTATTGTATTATTCAAAATAAATTTTTAGAGATTTATATATTAAACGGAGTATTTTTTTATTTATAATTTAAAATTTTAGTAATTGAAAAAAATATAAAAATTTTACATCATTTAATTTAAATATTTAAGATTTTTGAATTTAATATTTTAAATTTTATGACTAAAAAAAATTAACTCGAATAATAAAATAGTATTTCAAGAATAATTAATTTGGTTATTTTGTAAGACCCAAGACTTGAAAAGTTTTATTTTGAACTAATCCCAAATTATATATTTATTTTTAGTTTTAATTTTAGAAATTATTCTTATTGAAAATAATTAAAGGCAATTAATTAGATTTGAAACAAATTAAGGTTTTTAGCCAAACTCTATACCTATGGATTATTTTTCTTATTTATGATTTAAAGTTCTAGAAATTTGAAAATAATGAGGTTTGACTATTTAAATTAGAATTTCGTATACCTATGTAATTACTGAATTATTTTCTATATTTAAAATTATAAAGTTGGTAGTTATGAAATAACAAGAATTTTATATGATTTGATTTAAGATAATTTAATTCATATCATTTAATACTCTAAGTTAAAGATAAAGAAAAATTAATTACATTATCATGAAATTTCAATTAGGATAATTTATTGAAAATCAATTAGTATTTTTATATCACAAATAATATTTTTAAAATAATTTTAAAGATCAAATTAGATTTTAAATTAATATTTTATATTCTAATTTGATTAAATTAAAATAAAACCCTAATTTTCCTAATACTACCCGCCGCCCCATCCTTCCCCAAAACCCACTACTCAACAGCTTCAGGAAAAATCAATGAAAGGAATAAAGGAAAGAAAGAAAGGGAAGAACGGAGAGGGTGAAAAAAAGGGAAGAGGGAAACAGATTCGCAGAGGAGGAGGAACGGGGAAGAGAGAGATCTGAAGGGAGAGGGAGACCGTGACTAGTGCTGCCGCCGCCTTGCCCAGCTGCTATGTTTCTCGTCGTCGCCGCCGAAGGGAAAAGGGGGAGAGCGCGCCGTCGAACAGAACGCGAGAAGGGAGAGGAGCTGTGTTCTGTTGTTGACGTCGCACCACAGCCACGCCGCCGTGCTGTGCGAAGTCACTGCCGCCGCCTCGAGCCTCGCCGTCGTCTGTGCTCATCGCCATCGAGGGTCCATCGCACGCCGTCGCTGGAGCCTGAACGCCGCTGCAACCACCGCGTGTTCTTCAGATCCGTCGCCGTTTGAGTCGCGAACAGGGGAACGCACGTGAAGGAAACTGTCGCGGAGCTGCTGTCGCTGCCGCGTTAATAGGCTCGCCGTCGTTCTGCTCGCGCGGCTGTCGTGTTGCCGGAGCACCCGTCGCTGCTGTTGGCGCCGGAAACCGCCTTTCAAGCCTGTATCTGTTGGTAAGCCCTAACCTTGCTTCAGCTTCTTCATCCATTAAGTTTACCTTTATCGTGGAAATTGTTGCTGCTGTTGGGTTCACCGCAGGGAGGAGTCCGAGTAAGAAAAGGAAGAAGATGGCGATGGATACCTCCGCTGCTGTTGTTGTTACTATCGGTGTTCCCGAGCTTGTAGTTACTGCCATCTTTAGTGATGAACCTGGTTGTATCGATAGATTTAAGATCTGGTTACAAGGTAATACTTTAGCTCAATTTCAATTTCAATTATGTGCAGTACTATACTTTGCAACTACTGACTGCCCTTCTCACTAATTCTTCACAGAGGTATTAGTATTATAAATTCTATTTGCATTAGTTCCTCAAATTGTTAAATCATCTTTCTCATTAAAGACACTTGCTGGATTCCTCTTCAGGTTGCAGGAAGCTATATTGAACATCCCTCGTGGAATAACACGGCTAATGGATATGCTCATGGATCGCGAGGTACAAGACTTGAAAGCTCCGCAGTCTTCTCAATAACTTTTTCAAACTTAATTGATGTATTTTCTCATATGGCTACACAATATATACTTGTTTAACCTTTCATATTTATGTTGGCTGGTTAAAATTTCAATAAATATGTTGGTGATAATTTGGTACTCTGTAAAAATATTTTACCTTTGAAAATTGGAATATTCTAATATAGGTTGCCTATTGATCCTCATTTTGAAAGAAAGCTTGAAATATAATAATCAAAGTTTACCTCCAGCTCCAGGTAATAAGGAACGAAGCCTTATTGCTTCTTACTCACTTGACGCGTGAAGCTGGGGTAAACTTTTTGTTCTACTAGTATTTTTTGTATTTATTGTGTTGGATGATAGAGTGTTTGTCTTATTTAAATTTATTTAATGATTATAGGACATTCAAAAGATTGTCATCTTTGAAGGTGCATTTGAGAAGATTTTGAGTATCATAAGAGGTGAAGGAAATTCAGATGGTGGAGTTGTTGTACAGGTGATATATTAATACTATCAGAAAGTTAAGTAAATTTGTTTTATGTGATTCATGATGAAGCATACTAACCCATGGTTATGGTCTCTACTTGGAACTTCCAAATTTAGATTTCCTCAAGTCTTTGTGCATACAAATATTTTTCTTTTGGGATAGATAATAGGAGTTTAGTTAAATGAGTCTTGCAGAGAGCTTACTTGTTTTGTTTTCTAATTATGATGAGCTAGTTTTGTTTACAAATCAATATGATTTATTATTATTATTATTATTATTTGGATCCAATCAGGTTTGTTGATATCAATTTTAAAGTTGAGAGAAAGTGCTTTCTCTTTTACTCAACAGAAGGTTAGATTCATTAATAATTGAATAGTGGAATTTGTAGCTAAATCTTTTGTTGCTGTAAATTTTTTTGTTCCTTTGCCAAGTATATTAATTTTTTTGTTGAATGGAAAATTTAGGATGGGTGTATAGTTTTTGTGATGAGGATATTGATGCTTTGATAAGCATGTGCTTATGCCTTTGGTTGGTAATAAAATAAGGTTTTGAATTTCAGCAGATTGTTGATATTGGCAAAACTCTACCATTATTCATGGAGCTTCAAACCTTAGGTGACAGGATGTGAAGAACCATGCTCTGCAAAGTGTCTTGTTTTCAATGTTGCAGGTCTCATTTAATTTGAGTTGAACCGTTTGGTTATGATTTTCTCACATGTTTGTACTAACTGAACAATTTGAAATAGGTATTAGAGACAGTAAAACTCAAATTTTCTAGACAATTTTTTAGAATTGCATTAATTGACACCATATTGTTATTGTTGGTCGTCTTTTCAGGTGTGTGGCACTTATTAAAAGCTTCTTCATGAGAAAGAAGATGTATGAATATGATGGAGTTTGTAATTTGTAGTTTATATTTTGGAGATTTATAATTCATTGTTTTTCTTGTCCTATGTATCTATCTAGTTCATTAGGGTTCTCCAATGTATCTTGTTAGTTTGTACTTTAAAGTTTATATGTTGAAGATTTATAAAACAATCTTAGTTAAATGAAAGATATTTGAACTATCTATGTTATTATATATTATATGAATGCTGATTAGGCCTTTAACCTTTACCAACACGTCCTCTACTAATCCATAAACTTGTCTTACTGACTTGTCTACCAATTGTAATGAGAATAAGGCAGGTTGTACCTCAATGATCCCCAGTTTCTCCATTACAGAGAGTGGCATAAGATTTATGCCTGACCCTAGGTCACACAGAGCTTTTTCAAAGGTCACAGTGCCTATGGTACAGGGTATTAAGAATTTCCCAGGATCTTGTTTCTTTTAAGGTAAAGTTTGCTGAACCCATGTATCAAGTTCACTAATGAGCAAGGGAGGTTCACCTTCCCGTGTCTCATTATCAAATAACTTGGCATTCAGCTTCATGATGGCTCCTAGATATTGAGCAACTTGCTCTCCAGTTACATCTTCATCCTCTTCAGAGGAAGAATAATCTTCAGAGCTCATGAATGGCAGAAGGAGATTTAATGGAATCTCTATGGTCTCTATATGAGACTCAGATTCCTTTGGATCCTCAATAGGGAACTCCTTCCTGCTTGAGAGACGTTCCATGAGATCTTCCTCATTGGGATTCGCGTCCTCTCCCTCCTCCTTGCATTCGGCCAGATTGATTATATCAATGGCCTTGCACTCTCTTTTTGGATTTTCTTCAGTATTGCTTGGGAGAGTACTAGGAGGGGTTTCAGTGATTTTCTTACTCAGCTGGCCCACTTGTGCCTCTAGATTTCTGATGGAGGACCTTGTTTCATTCATGAAACTTAAAGTGGCTTTAGACAAATCAGAGACTAAGTTTGCTAAGTTAGAGGCATTCTGTTCATAATTCTCTGTCTGTTGCTGAGAAGATGATGGATAAGGCTTGATATTGCTGAGCCTATTTCTTCCACAATTTTTAAAGCCTTGTTGAGGCTTTTGTTGATCCTTCCATGAGAAATTCGGATGATTTCTCCATGATGAATTATAGGTGTTTCCATAAGGTTCACCCATGTAATTTACCTCTGCCATTGCAGGGTTTTCAAGATCATGAGCTTCTTCTTCAGAAGATGCCTCTATAGTACTGTTGGATGCATTTTGCCATCCATTCAGACTTTGAGAAATCATGTTGACTTGCTGAGTCAACACTTTGTTCTGAGCCAATATGGCATTCAGAGCATCAATTTCAAGAACTCCCTTCCTCTGAGGCGTCGCATTATTCACAGAATTCCTCTCAGAAGTATACATGAATTGGTTATTTGCAACCATGTCAATAAGTTCCTGAGCTTCTGTAGGCGTTTTCTTTAGGTGAATGGATCCACCTGCAGAATGTTCCAATGACATCTTGGAAAACTCAGATAGACCATAATAGAATATATCTAATATGGTTTACTCTGAAAATATGTCAGAAGGACACTTTTTGGTCATCTGCTTGTATCTTTCCCTTCCTTCATAGAGGGATTCACCATCTTTTTGCTTGAAGGTCTGAACATCCACTCTAAGCTTGCTCAGCTTTTGAGGAGGAAAGA
>NC_029775.3:77511638-77523711 GCF_000817695.3 Arachis duranensis | reverse complement strand
TTCTAGCTCTGTCTCTTACAGCAAAAGGGAAAAGCATGAGCCTGTAGACTTCAGGATCTACTCCATTCATCTTAACAGTCTCACAAATCTGCAAGAACTTAGTTAAAAACTGGTAAGGATCTTCAGATGGAAGTCCATGAAACTTACAGTTCTGTTGCATTAGAGCAACTAATTGAGGTTTCAGCTCAAAATTGTTTGCTCCAATGGCAGGAATTGAGATGCTTCTTCCATCAAACTTGGATGTGGGTTTAGTAAAATCACCAAGCATCCTCCTTGCATTATTGTTGTTGGGTTCGGCTACCATCTCCTTCTCTTGTTCAAAAATTTCAGAAAGGTTGCCTCTGAATTGTTGTAATTTAGCTTCTCTTAGTTTCCTCTTCAGAGTCCTTTCAGGTTCAGGATCAGCTTCAACAAGAGTGCCTTTTTCCTTGTTCCTGCTCATATGAAAGAGAAGAGAAAAAGAAAAAGAATAGGAATCCTCTATGTCACAGTAAAGAGGATCCTTATTATTAGTAGAAGAAGAAAAGAATAAAGAAAGGAGAATCCAAACACAAGGGTAAGGATAGAGGCAGTGATTGGAGATGAAGAGAGGTGAAGAGAAGTGTTAGTAAATGAATAAATAAATAGAAGAAGATGAGAGAGAATTTGAAAATTAATTTTGAAAAGGAGTTAATGATTTTTGAAAATTAAAGATGAGATAGAATTAAAATTAAAATTTAAACAATTAGTTAATTTAAAAAAGAATTTTGAAAAAGGGATGAGATATTTTCGAAAATTAGAGAGGGAAAAGTAGTTAGGTGGTTTTGAAAAAGATAAGAAACAAACAAAAAGTTAATTAGTTAGTTGAAAAAGATTTGAAAATCAAATTTGAAAAGATAAGAAGATAAGAAGTTAGAAAAGATATTTTAAAGTCAAATTTTTGAAAAAAAAGATAAAATTTGAAAAAGATATGATTAAAAAGATATGGTTGGAAAAGATTTAATTTTTAAAATTAAAATTAATTACTTAACTAACAAGAAACTAAAAGATAAGATTCTAGAATTTAAAGATTGAACCTTTTCTTAACAAGAAAGTAACAAACTTCAAATCTTTGAATCAATCACATTAATTGTTAGCATAATTTTCGAAAATAAAGATAAAACTAAGAAAAAGATTTTTGAAAAATATTTTTAAAAAATTAAATTTTCGAAAATTAAATAAAGAAATGAAAAAGATTTGATTTTTGAAAAGATTTTAATAAGATAAGATTTTTAAAAATTGAAAATTTGACTTGACTTACAAGAAACAACTAATTTTAAAAATTTTTGACTAAGTCAACCCAAATTTTTGAAATTTTGAGAGAAAAAAGGAAAAGATATTTTTTTATTTTTGAATTTTTAATGATGAGAGAGAAAAACACAAAAATGACCCAAAACATGAAAATTTTGGATCAAAACACATGATGCATGCAAGAACACTATGAATGTCAAGATGAACACCAAGAACACTTGAAGATCATGATGAACCTCAATAACATATTTTTGAAAAAAAATTTTGATGCAAAGAAAACATGGAAGATATCAAACTTAGAATTCTTTAATGCATGGATACTATGAATGCAAAAATGCATATGAAAAACAATAAAGACACAAAACAAGAAAACATCTAGATCAAATAAGATGATTTACCAAAAACAACTTGAAGATCATGAAGAACACTATGAATACATGAATTTTTCAAAAAATGCATAATAATTTTTAAAACATGCAATTGACACCAAACTTAAAAATTGATTCAAGACTCAAACAAAAAACAAAAAATATTTTTGATTTTTATGATTTTATGATTTTTTTTGTATTTTCTTAATAAATTTTTCGAAAATATTTTTTAGAAAAACAAAAATAAAGAAAAATTTTGAAAAATTTTTGAAAACTTTTTTTTTGAAAAGAAAATTACCTAATCTGAGCAACAAGATGAACCGTTAGTTGTCCAAACTCGAACAATCCCCGGCAACGGCGCCAAAAACTTGGTGGACGAAATTGTGATCATCAACAATGGCTCCAATAACTTGGTAGCGCTCTCAAACATAAATCACACTTTATCACAACTCCGCACAACTAACCAGCAAGTGTACTGGGTCGTCCAAGTAATACCTTATGTGAGTAAGGGTCGATCCTACAAAGATTGTTGGTATGAAGCAAGCTATGGTCATCTTGTAAATCCCAGTCAGGCGGATTTAACTAATTTAAGAGATTATTGGTTTTTCGAATAATAATAATAAATAAATAGAAAATAGTTACTCATATAATTCAATGGTGGGAATTTCAGATAGGTGCATAGAGATGTTATGTTCCTTCTGAATCTCTGCTTTCCTACTGCTTTAATCCAATCTTTGTCACTCCTTTCTATGGCAAGCTGTATGTAGGGCATCACCGTTGTCAATGGCTACATCCCATCCTCTCAGTGAAAATGGTCCAAATGCTCTGTCACAGCACAGCTAATCATCTGTCGGTTCTCGATCATGTTGGAATAGAATCCCTTGATTCTTTTGCGTTTGTCATCACGCCCAACAATCGCAAGTTTGGAGCTCGTCACAGTCATTCAATCCTGGAATCCTACTCGGAATACCACAGACAAGGTTAGACTTTCCAGATTCCCATGAATGCCACCATCAATTCTAGCTTATACCACGAAGATTATGATTATGGAATCAAAGAGATATGCACCTGATCTAAGGTAGAACGGAAGTGGTTATCAGTCACGCGTTCATAGGTGAGAATGATGATGAGTGTCACGGATCATCACATTCATCATGTTGAAGTGCAACGAATATCTTAGAATAAGAACAAGCGGAATTGAATAGAAACTAGTAGTGATTGCATTGAAACTTGAGGTACAGCAGAGCTCCACACCCTTAATCTATGGTGTGTAGAAACTCCACCGTTAAAAATACATAAGTGATGAAGGTCCAGGCATGGCCGAATGGCCAGCCTCCAAAACGTCTAAGATCGCATAAACTGATCAAAGATGTGGTCAAAAGACGAATAATAAAATAAAGCTGAGACCAAAGATGTAACGTGGTCGAAAGACAACTAGTACAATAGTAAAATGTCTTATTTATACTAAACTAGCTACTAGGGTTTACAGAAGTAAGTAATTGATGCATAAATCCACTTCCGGGGCCCACTTGGTGTGTGATTGGGCTGAGCTTGATCTATCCACGAGCTGAGGCTTCTCTTGGAGTTGAACGCCAAGTTGTAACGTGTTTTGGGCGTTCAACTCTGGTTCGTGACGTGTTTCTGGCGTTTGACTCCAGAATGCAGCATGGAACTGGCGTTGAGAGCCAGTTTACGTCATCTAATTACAAATAAAGTATGAACTATTATATATTGCTGGAAAGCTCTGGATGTCTACTTTCCAACGCCGTTGAGAGCGCGCCATTTAGATTTCTGTAGCTCCAGAAAATCTATTTCGAGTGCAGGGAGGTCAGATTCCAACAGCATCAGCAGTCCTTTGTCAGCCT
This sequence comes from Arachis duranensis, assembly GCF_000817695.3. NCBI lineage: Eukaryota > Viridiplantae > Streptophyta > Magnoliopsida > Fabales > Fabaceae > Arachis > Arachis duranensis. The sequence continues at coordinate 77,520,209 of NC_029775.3, read as the reverse complement.
CCTATCAGAGTTTTGCTCAGGTCCCTCAATTTCAGCCAGAAAATACCCAAAATCATAAAAAAACACACAAACTCGTAGTAAAATCCAGAAATATGAATTTAGCATAAAAACTAATGAAAACATCCCTAAAAGTAACTAGATCATACTAAAAACTACCCAAAAACAATGCCAAAAAGCGTATAAATTATCCGCTCATCAGTGGGAATGATTTTCAAGATACTAGAAGAAGCTGGAAAGTTCTACAAATATTATTCCAAACTTGCCAGTTTTTCTACCAAAATAAGGAACACGACTCGGGACGGAGACAAGATTAAGAATCAACTCATTGTATGCACCAGAGAGGGGAGGTGGAAATCAAAGATATCTCCAACTTTGAAGACAAACCCTTCAACTGGGTTAAATTGTCCGGCCAGAATTTACGTACACATAATGAAGGATGTTGGTCTTTGGACAATTTTCCAAAGTTGTTTTGAATCACTCACATCCTTGTTGTCCAGACTAGGCTAAGATGCTCAAACAACACAGGGAGCTTAGCATGTTCGTGCGTCGCACCATTGAACTAGGTTTTATAGAAAAGGACGTCAGGAATTACGTTACAAGGGAAGTACAGAATATTTCCGAAGAAGACGATGCCAAAGAATTCGGGAAGTACCTAGTAAGAATGAAAGAGAAGAACCAAAATTTCTTCTTTGAGCTCAACCTTGAAGGCGATCACTGCATTAAACGTGCATTCTGGGCTGATGCAAGAAGCAGGGCTGCATTTGATTATTTCGGAGACGTGGTTTCATTTGACACCACCTATAACACAAACAGGTATTCGGTTCTTTCAAATATATTTTTGATGTTCAGTGAGTGTATATATTTCGGTTTACCACTGTGTGCTTGTTATTTAACCAGGCACAATTTGGTATTAGGTTCTTTTATGGGCGTGAATCACCATGGTCAGTCAACACTTCTTGGATGCACGCTGATGAAAAATGAGGACATCTAATCGTTGAAATGGCTATTTGAGTGTTGACTATGTTGCATGGGAGTGAAGGCACCAAAAGGTATTCTTACCGATCAATGCGCATCGATTCAAAGGGCAATTGAGCTGTGCATGCCAACAACAATTCACCGCTGGTGCATCTGGCATATTATGAAGAAGATCCCAAGCAAATTAAATGGCTACAAGGGACACAATGAAATTGAACATGAGATGAGCCATGTTGTTTGGAAATCATACACAAAAGAAGCATTTGACAGAAACTGGATCGATTTCCTTAGAAAGTACGGCCTCGGAGGCAACAAGTGGCTTTCAGGTAATTGAGATTTCAATTCGAATTATTTTTATGCTCATATCTTTTTTTCCCAAAGCATGCACTGTTTTCGATTCACCAGACCTTATGGATTCGGTTTGGTTTGCAGAGTTGTACGAGGATCGGCACATATGAATTCCGGTTTACTTGGATCACCACTTTTGGGCCAGAATGAAAAGCACACAAAGGAGCGAGAGCATGCATTCATTTTTCAACAATTTCATCGCACGGAATAGCTCCTTGAGACAATTCGTGAAGCAATACGACAATTGCCTAGCAAGCAGAGAGAGAATTCGATGCTGCAGATTTTCACATCGTGATAACGTGCGCAACAAAATCAGCAATAGAGGCACAGTTTCAGCATGTATATACCCATGAGAAGTTTAGGAAAGTTCAAGCTCAATTTAGAGGTAAAGTGAACTGTATCACAAGATCAATGCATTCCACCCTAGGTTTCACAACATATGAAGTCATAGAGCAGGTTTCCAACTCCACATTCAACAAGTTTGTCATCACATATGATGTAGTATCACGGGATGTAAAGTGCCATTGCTTGCTGTTTGAGTCTAGGGGCATATTGTGTCGCCATTCCCTAAGCATCCTAAGCTTTGAGCGAGTGGATAACGTGGCACCGAAATACATATTGGAATGTTGGAGTAAGAACATAAAGAGGAGGCATACACACATCAAGAGAAGCCAAGATGAACCTCAGCTAAGAAGTAAGAGATTTGACGAATTGGTGTTTCGGTCGCACAATATATGTGAATTTGCATCCGAGTCTGAAGAGTTGACCAGAATTTTGTACCGAGCATTTGACAAGGTCATGGCGGAGATGGAAGAATATCAAGAGAGAAGCAAAGGAAAAAGTTTGTTAACCCATGAAGAAGCGACATTAAGCAATGTGAATGACCTTCAAAGCCCACCACGTGTTAAAATAAGAGGTTGACCCAAGAACAGACTTGGATCAAACCTGGAAAAAAAGATCTCAAATGCCATGAAGAAAAAGAAAAAGACATCTCCAAGAGAGGTAAAATTGACTTGCTTTTGATTAGTTAAAAATTCAATTATTCATTTTGCTAATATACAATTAATTAGGTCTTTTGTAGTTAAACCCTTTAGACACCAGATCATCGATTTAGTCAAGCTTCACTCTTTATAATGCACCAGATATGAATTATCCAAGAGAGGATTGTACAAGTTTTAGTTTTTATTAATGTAAATTTTTGTTCACCCATGAGCAAATTTTGGTTCACCATGGTTATATCAGGGTTAATTTCTGAATGTTGTTAGTCTTTAATGAATAGTCAATTTTTTTGTCAAATTCTATATTGATATATGCAGTTTTTCGATTCGTTTAGTGTATTAATTTCTAAGTTGAATAATTAGAATTTATTTTGAGATACAGAAATCAGGTGTAGTGCTAGTTACATTTTCCGTGTGATTAATTAAATAAAAATTATTAAAAAAATCTAAAAGAGTTACATAATTATTTTTAACTTACATTGGTGGTGTTTTAAAACTCTTTCTTGGATGGATTTTTAGGGTTTAGGGTTTTAGGGTTCAAGGTTCAGGGGTTTAGGGTTTAGGGTCTAGGGTTTAGGGTTCAAGGTTCAGGGTTCAGGGTTCAGAGATTTTGGTGTTTAGGTGTTTAGGGTTTAGCGTTTAGGATTTATGGGTTCAGGGTTTAGTGTTCAGGGTTCTAGGTTTAGTGTTTAGGGTTTAGGATTTAGTAGTTCAGGGTTCAGGGTTCACGGTTCAGGGTTTAGAGTTTAGGGTCTAGGATTCAGAGTTTAGGGGTTTAGTGTATTTCCAACATTCGGTTCGCCAAGTGTATTAATTTCGGTTCACCGTGTTCAGGGTTGAGGGTTTAGGGTTTAGGGTTTAGAGTTAGGGGTTTAGGGTTTAAGGGCTCAGGGTTCATGGTTTAGGGTTCAGGATTTAGGATTTTAGGGGTTAGGGTTTTAGGGGTTCAGGGTTCAGGGTTTAAGGTTTAGAGTTTAGGGTTCAGGTTTTAGGGTTTTAGCGGTTTAGGGGTTTAGGGTTTAGGGTTTTAGGGGTTCAGGGTTCAGTGTTCTGGTTTTAGTGTTTAGGGTTTAGGGTTCAGGTTTTAGGGGTTCAGTGTGTTTCCAGCTTTTGGTTCGCCAAGTGTATTAATTTCAGTTCACTGTGTTCTTTTGGAGTTCGTAATGTATTGGTAAATACAGTGATTGCAATCACTGAGAACCTAGAATAAAATAGCAGTCAGACAGTTCCAACAGATATATAAATTAACATCTTAGATAAGTAATCCATCTTGAATCAAATATAAATATTAACATTAACATTTACATTAATATTCACATATATACATTTGATGTAAGTATTTTTTGCTTTTTAAACAAGTTAAACAAAATATTGTTAATTATAAATAGCCAATCATAGTATATGCTATTTACTATCTAAATCTCCAAATGTGAATTGACAATAAGGGCTGGATAGGGCAGCAGATGGCTTTGGCAGTCTTGTTGCTTGAGATTCCCAAATCACTTGGTCTCTAATTTTGTTTATTTCATGCAACAGAATGTGCGGACCATATTGGTACTTGGAGCTATCAATCTCTCCCTACATTTCAATTGAAAGGAATTAGTTACATAAGAAATGAACCCAACTGAAATCAGAAAAGAAAGAAGTTTATAAATTTAGAAAGTACTAACTTGTGTCCAAGCTCTATATTTGTATCTCTTCTTGCTTTTGATCTTTTGTGGATCAATTTTTTCGAGCCATTTCATGACGTATATTCCACAATCATAGCTAAGCAAGAATTGAATATAATACGATTAATAGTATATAAAATAAAACATGTTAAAAATAGAACAATAGTAGAGAAAGATTCTTACTCTGTACGTTGACCATTTAGTAGGATATACTCTGCTTCTACTCCTAATCCATCCTCCATTAAGGGTTCCGCCCCAGCATAAACTCTTATCTGAGAAATTATTAATCCCTGAAAAGTATGCAAAAATTAAAAAAAATAAATTAACAACACTCAACCGAACTCATTTCATGTACTGAATAATTTGAATAATTTACAAGAAAATAACTTACAACAAATTTGTTCAGTTTCTTCCTTGAATCAGGTATATTTTTTGGTAGCTTATTGATAGGGTCAAGAACATAGAATTTCTTGGTATTGTTACTGTTGTTCTTTTGTAGGGCTGTTGCATTAAACATAAAACAGTTCAATAACAACTCAAAATTATTATCCTATACCATTAAATTAATAAAAAAATTTATGTGAAACTTACTCTTCATCAGAAACTTTATAGACATAGTCATTGATGAACGAAAATTGTATGTGTGGTTTAGAATCTCTCAATTGAAATCTCGTTGCAAGCATAATTCTAAACCAACAAACAATTCCTTCAATCAAACATTTGGTTGTCACAAGTAACAAACCCCAATAAAGATAACCGAAGTATTCAAACCTCGGATCGTTCTCCCTAGGAATTGCAATAAAGCGTTCTTATTATTGGCTATGAAGTATGTTTTGGGGTTTTTGAATTAAGAGACAAGAAATGTAAATTGCAAAAGAAATAAACTAACAACTAAAAAATCTCTTGGCAAGGAATGAGAATTGGAAGTCCTATCCTCATTATCCTCCTCAATTGTGATGAGAATTTTCCATTGCTCCACTTAGTTAACCTCTAATTATGAAGGAGAGTCAAGTGGATATAATCAACTTGAGTCCACAAGTCCTAGTCAAATCATAATGAAAGACTAGCTTTAGTGGCATTCAAGTCAATTATCAACTTCTAATTATCAATCAAAAAAAGAGTTTGATAACTCAAGAGTCACCCATTACTCAACCAAAGCCATGAGGAGAAAGATTTAACTCATAACAAAAAGAAGCATTTCATCAAATACATAAAAGGCAATAAAGGTAAAATAACATGAATTGCAAGAATTAAAGAGAGATCTAACTACAAAGAAAAGAGATCAATAATAGAAAACTAAGCAAATATGAAAAAATATGGAAATCATAAATTGCATTGAAAGGGAAATGGAGACCTACATAAGAATTCATAAAGCAAAAGGAAAATTGAGGCAAGAGAATAAGTAGATCTAGATCTAAAAGAAGAGAACTAAAACCCTAATCTAGAGAGAGGTGAGAGCTTCTCTCTCTAGAAACTAACTAAAGCCTAATCTCCAAACTAAACTATGTCCTAATGTTATAATGTGTTGATCCCCCTTTGAATTTTGCATATAATAGCCTCAGAATTGAGTTGGATCTGGGCCCGTGAAGCCCAAAAATCGCCCGCAGTAGATTCACTTTAAGTGGGTCACGTGTGAGCATCGACGCGTACGCATGGGTCACGCGTATGCGTCGATGGCATTTTCTATCCACGTGTGTGTGTCTGCTGTGCGTACGCGTCGCTATGCGACTTCACTTTCGATGCGTGCGCGTCTGCTGCGCGTGCGCGTCGATTAGTGCATCCCAAATCTTTAATTTTCCATGAGTTCTCCACTTGCATGCTTTTCCTCTTCATCCCATTTATCCATTCCTAGCCTTTGCACTCTGAAATCACTGACAAACACATCACGGTATCTAGTGGAATCAAAGGTGAATTAAAATTGGCAATTAAGGGCCTAAAAAGCATGTTTTCATACTTAAGCACAAATTAGGAGTCAATCATGAAACCATGCCATTTCATTGAATAAATGTGAGAAAAAGTGATTTAAGAGTCTTTCTTGGGAAGATTTTCTTTTTTCTAAAATATTTTACCATGCTTTCTGGGGTTGTTTTCCTAAAAAAAAGATAACAAATAAAAATTAGAAACCAAGATTAAAAGCAGAGGTCGAGACACACATTAAATTCATTTTTGGCAACCACTGAACCGAAAGTGCAATATGCAGTGAACCAATTTACCTGGTATTGCTCGCGGTATTTACAGAAGGTGTAGAGCTTCCTTGATTCTGTAAGATTTGCTCGCTATCCAGATTTACAGTCGGCACTCTAAGTAAGATAAATAAATATTAATAATTGAATCTAGAGGAATTGGAAAAGGTTGTAGCAAAAGTAAGCAAAGAAAGAAAAAGAATTCGGGAATAATAAACTGAATCTTACGTTTGAGAGAATTCATTTTGTGCCTTTGGAGAGTCAAAATGATCTGGAGCAATGTTTGCTGACTGAGCTCCAACATTTCTTTTCTTTGATCTCTTTTCTCTTATCATTTCCAATGCTCGTTTTCCTCTTTCCGCAGCATTGTCTTTTGCTTGTTTAGTTCTGAAAGCTCAAGGAATCTAGAACGTAAGTATCAATAAAAGAAAATATGATTCGAGAAACTTACTCCTTGTCAGGTTGGCTTGTGTTTTTGCCACCCTTTCCGGTTGTTTTTTTTATTAGGGTGTTTTCTCGATTTCATTTTTTCTAGAAAACAGATAAACACATCGAATTTATACGGGAGACAAGACACTAACAATGAAGTCAACCAAACTGATAGACACCACCGAACCGAACTAAATTAAAGTGCTAAAATGAAAATTAGAAGCCCACCAAACTGAAAATAAATCATTTGATGAACAAAACATGATATATATGAAATCAACAAAACGTCTCACAGAAATTACGCAATACTTACTGGCTTTCAGATTCACTTGTGCTCTCTGAATCTATCGGCAAAGGCTTTATTTTTTTGATTTGTTTTCTAACCACCTTCGGTGGTTGTTTTCTTTTTTTGTTTCAGTTTTTTTTATTTCTTCTTCTCTGTAATACATAAGAACAAGCGAATAAAAACATATTTAAGCAAATACAAGTTAAATGAAATCAACATGAAAATTAAACTTACTTGCTTTTGGATTCAGATTCGGAAAATTTTTCCTCTTCCGAAGAAAAATCCATCTCGACATTTTTCTTTTTTCTTTTTTTCTTTTTCTTTCTTGTCCAAGTTACTTGTTTTCGGTTTTTCTTTCTTTTTTTCCTTTCTATAGAGAAGTCCCTACAACAGAAACAAGGACTCAATTATGTAATCATCAAGAAAACACATTAACAATCCAGTGAACCAAATGAAGCAATCCCACCGAACCGAAAAATATTCATATGGTGAATAGTACATGACAACTATTTAATCATCAAGAAAAATGATTCTTAATGCAGAAACATTCAAATGAACAAACTAACAATTACAAGTAGGACAAATAAATTAATGATAACCTAAAACAGAAGTTTATTTTGTTAGTAGAGTATTTTAAAAGCATTTGAAAGAAAATTTTTGGGAAAATTTTAGTAGAGTATTTACCAATGGTTCTGTTGCTTCGGATGAAATCCGTTCAAGCATCATTTCCCTTGTCCAATGGGCCACCCACGGTGCAAGGGGAGAATCAAGTACAAATAAGCAGGAAAACTTGGTTTCGTGGAAGTATATTGATGAGCGGATGATTTATACGCTTTTTGGCATTGTTTTTAGGTAGTCTTTAGTAAGTTCAAGCTACTTTTAGGGATGTTTTCATTAGTTTCTATGTTAAATTCACATTTCTAGACTTTACTATGAGTTTGTGTGTTTTTCTGTGATTTCAGGTAATTTCTGGCTGAAATTGAGGGACTCGAGCAAAACTCTGAAAAAGGCTGATAAAAGGACTGCTGATGCTGTTGGAATCTGACCTCCCTGCACTCGAAATGGATTTTCTGGAGCTACGGAACTCCAATTGGCACGCTCTTAACGGCGTTGGAAAGTAGACATCCAGAGATTTCCAGCAATATATAATAGTCCATACTTTATTCAGAAATTGACGACGTAACTTGGCATTGAACGCCAAGTACATGCTGCTGTCTGGAGTTAAACGCCAGAAACACGTCATGATCCGGAGTTGAACGCCCAAAACACGCTATAACTTGGAGTTCAACTCCAAGAAGAGCCTCAGCTCGTGGATAGATCAAGCTCAGCCCAAGCATACACCAAGTGGGCCCCAGAAGTGGATTTATGCATCAATTACTTACTCATGTAAACCCTAGTAGCCAGTCTAGTATAAATAGGATAAGTTACTATTGTATTAGACATCTTTTGACAGTTTAATCTTTGATTGTTTTAGTCTTTGATCATTCGGTCTTTTGATCATTCAGGGGGCTGGCCATTCGGCCATGCCTGAACCTTTCACTTATGTATTTTCAACACTGGAGTTTTTACACACCATAGATTAAGGGTGTGGAGCTCTGCTGTACCTCAAGTTTCAATACAATTACTATTACTTTCTATTCAATTCTCTTTTATTCTTATTCCAAGATATACGTTGCACAACA
>NC_029775.3:77509252-77511517 GCF_000817695.3 Arachis duranensis | reverse complement strand
GCCCTTAAAACCAAAAGGCAAGGGTAAAAAGGATCCAAGGCTTTGAGCATCAATGGATAGGAGGGCCCAAGGAACTAAAATCCAAGCCTAAGCGGCTACATACAGCTTGCCATGGAAAGGAGTAAGAAGGATTGGATGAGAGCAATAAGAAAGTAGAGATTCGAAAGGATTCTAGCATCTCCACACGCCTATCTGAAATTCCCACTATTGATTTACATAAGTATTTCTATCCCTTTTTATTTTCTATTTATTATTAATTTTCAAAACCCATAACCATTTAATCTGCTTAACTGAGATTTACAAGGTGACCATAGCTTGCTTCATACCAACAATCTCTGTGGGATTGACCCTTACTCACGTGAGGTATTACTTGGATGACCCAGTACACTTGCTGGTTAAGTTGAATGAAGTTGTGATCATAAATTCCAATAGAGCCAATTTTTAAATCTCATGCAAATACAAAGAGGATCACAATTTCGTCCACCAAGTTTTTGGCGCTGTTGCCGGGGATTGTTCGAGTATGGACAACTGATGGTTCGTCTTGTTGCTCAGATTAGGTAATTTTCTTTTCAAAAAATTTTTTCAAAATTTTTCTTTTCTTTTTCGTTTTTTCCAAAATATATTTTCGAAAAAAAATAATAATAAAAATCCAAAAAAAGTAGAAAATCAAAAAAACCAAAAATATTTTGTGTTTCTTGTTTGGGTCTTGAGTCAATTTTTAAGTTTGGTGTCAATTGCATGCTTTAAAAAAATTTTTCTTGCATTTTTCGAAAATTCATGCATTCATGGTGTTCTTCATGATCTTCAAGTTGTTCTTGGTAAGTCCTCTTGTTTGATCTTGATGTTTTCTTGTTTTGTGTTGTTTGTTGTTTTTCATATGCATTTTTTGTTTGTTAGAGTCCATGCATTAAAGATTTCTAAGTTTGGTGTCTTGCATGTTTTCTTTGCATAAAAAATTTTTTCAAAATTATGTTCTTGATGTTCATCATGATCTTCAAAGTGTTCTTGGTGTTCATCTTGACATTCATAGTGTCCTTGCATGCATCATGTGTTTTGATCCAAAATTTTTAAGTTTTGGGTCATAATTGTGTTTTTCTCTCTCATAATTAAATTTCAAAAATAAAAAATATCTTTTCCTTATTTTTCTCATAATTTTCGAAAATTTGAGTTGACTTAGTCAAAAATTTTCAAAATTAGTTGTTTCTTACAAGTCAAGTCAAAATTTTCAATTTTAAAAAATCTTATCTTTTCAAAATCTTTTTCAAAAATTATATCTTTTTCATTTTTTTTATTTTTTTTGAAAATTTCAAAAATTCTTTTTCAAATTATTTTCAAAATCTTTTCCTTATCTTCATATCACATTTTCGAAAACTCACTAATAATTAATGCGATTGATTCAAAAATTTGAAGTTTGTTACTTTCTTGTTAAGAAAGGTTCAATCTTTAAGTTTTAGAATCTTATCTCTTAGTTTCTTGTTAGTTAAGTAATTTTAAAAATTAAATCTTTTTCAAACAAATCTTTTTATCTTTTATCTTATCCTTTTCAAAAATTTTATTTTTTTTAAAATTTGATTTCAAAATATCTTATCTAACTTCTTATCTTCTTATCCTTTCAAAATTTGATTTTTATATCTTTTTCAACTAACTCTTTGACTTTTTGTTTGTTTCTTATCTTTTTCAAAACCACCTAACTGTTTTTCCCTCTCTAATTTTCGAAAATATCTTATCTCTTTTTCAAAAATTCTTTTTGTTTTAAATTTTAATATTAATCTTATCTTATTTCTAATTTTTGAAAATTACTAACCCTTCTTTTTAAAAATTATTTTCGAATTTTGCTATCTCTTCTCTCTTATTCTATTTAACTATTTATTTACTAACACTTCTCTTCACCTCTTTTCATCTAAAAATCCGAACATAATCTATCCCTTGTGTTTGGATTCTTCACTCTTTCTTCTTCTACTAACATAAAGGAATCTCTATACTGTGACATAGAGGATTCCTCTTTTTTTCTTGTTTTCTTCTCTTTCATATGAGCAGGAACAAGGAAAAAAGGCACTCTTGTTGAAATTGATACAGAACCTGAAAGGACTCTGAAGAGAAAATTAAGAGAAGTTAAGTTACAACAATCTAAAGGTAACCTTTCAGAAACATTAGAACAAGAGAAGGAGATGGCAGCCGAAAATAATAATAATGCAAGGAGAATGCTTGGTGACTTCACAAAGCCAACGTCCAAATTTGATGGAAGAAGCATCTCCATTCCTGCCA
>NC_029775.3:77509007-77509199 GCF_000817695.3 Arachis duranensis | reverse complement strand
AATAATTTTGAGCTGAAACCTCAGCTAGTTGCCTTAATGCAACAAAACTGCAAGTTTTATGGACTTCCATCTGAAGATCCTTACAAGTTTTTAACTGAGTTCTTGCAGATTTATGAGACTGTAAAGACGAATGGAGTTGATCCTGAAGTCTACAGACTCATGCTTTTCCCTTTTGCTGTAAGAGACAGAGCT
>NC_029775.3:77508320-77508851 GCF_000817695.3 Arachis duranensis | reverse complement strand
AGACCTTCAAGCAAAAAGATGGTGAATCCCTCTATGAAGCTTGGGAAAGATACAAGCAGCTGACCAAAAGATGTCCATCTGACATGTTTTTAGAATGGACCATATTAGATATATTCAATTATGGTTTATCTGAATTTTCGAAAATGTCATTGGACCATTCTGCAGGTGGATCTATTCACCTAAAGAAAACGCCTGAAGAGGCTCAAGAACTTATTGACATGGTTGTAAATAACCAGTTCATGTACACTTCTGAGAGGAATTCCATGAATAATGAGACACCTCAGAAGAAAGGAGTTCTTGAGATTGATGCTCTGAATGCCATATTGGCTCAGAACAAAGTGTTGACTCAACAAGTCAACATGATCTCTCAAAGTCTGAATGGATGGAAACATGCATCCAACAGTACTAAAGAGGCAACTTCTGAAGAAGCTTATGATCCTGGGAACCCTGCAATGGCAGAGGTTAATTACATGGGTGAACCTTATGGAAACACCTATAACTCATCATGGAGAAATCATCCAAATTTCTCAT
>NC_029775.3:77504382-77508243 GCF_000817695.3 Arachis duranensis | reverse complement strand
GTGATCAATGTGACCGAATGCACAAGGGAGGAGGAGGACGAAAATCCTAGTGAGGAAGACCTCCTGGGACGTCCTTCAAGCAAGAAGGAGTTTCCTATTAAGGATCCAAAGGAATCTGAGGCTCATACAGAGACCATAGAGATTCCATTAAATCTCCTTCTTCCATTCATGAGCTCTGAAGATTATTCTTCCTCTGAAGAGGATGAAGATGTGACCGGAGAGCAAGTTGCTCAGTATTTAGGAGCTATCATGAAGCTGAATGCCAAGTTGTTTGGTAATGAGACTTGGGAAAGTGAACCTCCCTTGCTCATCAGTGAACTAGATACTTGGATTCAGAAAATTTTACCTCAAAAGAGACAAGATCCTGGCAAGTTCTTAATACCTTGTACCATAGGCACCATGACCTTTGAAAAGGCTCTATGTGATCTGGGGTCATGGATAAATCTTATGCCACTCTCTGTAATGGAGAAGCTGGGGATCATTGAGGTACAACCTGCCTTGTTCTCATTACAATTGGCAGACAAGTCATTGAGACAAGCTTATGGAATAGTGGAGGACGTTTTAGTAAGGGTTGAAGGCCTTTACATCCCTGCTGATTTCATAATCTTAGACACTAGGAAGGAAGAGGATGAATGCATTATCCTTGGAAGACCTTTCCTAGCCACAGCAGGAGCTGTGATAGATGTCAACAGAGGTGAACTAGTCCTTCAATTGAATGGGGACTACCTTGTGTTTCAGGCACATGGCCATCCCTCTGTGACAAAAGAGAGTAAGCATGAAGAGCTTCTCTCAGTTCAGAGTCAAGAAGAGCCCCCACAGTCAAACTCTAAGTTTGGTGTTGTGAGGCCACAACCAAACTCTAAGTTTGGTGTTAAGACCCCATATCCAAACTCTAAGTTTGGTGTTGCGACTATACAACATTGACCTGATCACCTTTGTGGCTCCATGAGAGCCACTGTCAAGCTATTAACATTAAAGAAGCGCTTGTTGGGAGGCAACCCAATTTTATTTATCTAATTTTTATTTTATTTTATTTTATTGTTATTTTGTGTTTTATTAGGTACATGATCATGAGGAGTCACGAAAAAAAATATAAAAATTAAAAACAGAATCAAAAATAAGAAGAAAAAAATCACACCCTAGAGGAAGCACAGACTGGCGTTCAACGCTAGTAAGGAGCATCTGGCTGGCGTTCAACGCCAGAACAGAGCATGAAACTGGAGCTGAACGCCAGAAACAAGCAACATTTTGGTGCTGAAAGCCAGGAATGTGCCTAGAGGAAAAGCTGGCACTGAACGCCAGTAACAAGCGTGAAACTGGCATTCAACGCCAGAAACATGTTACATGTGGGTGTTGAACGCCCAGAATGTCCACCACTCGGCGTTTAAACGCCAGAATGGTATGCAAAGGCATTTTACATGCCTATTTGGTGCAGGGATGGAATTCCTTGACACCTCAGGATCTGTGGACCCCACAGGATCCCCACCTACTATATTCCCATCTTACCTCCTAATCCTATTTTACTCTTCCCCATGTCACACTTCCCAAAAACCCTTCACCACTCACATCCATCCACTCTTCCCCATAAACCCCACCTACCTTCAAAATTCAAAAACAGTTTCCCACCCAATCCCACCCTAAATGGCCGAACCTACCCTCTCCCCTCTCCCTATATATACCCTTCCATTCTACTTCATTTTCACACAACACTACCCCCTCTACTATACCTTGGCCGAATTCATCTCCCCTCACTCTCCTCCAATTTCTTCTTCTTCTTCTTTTCTTCTTTCTTCTATTGCTCGAGGACGAGCAATATTTTAAGTTTGGTGTGGTAAAAGCATAAGCTTTTTATTTTTCCATTACCATCAATGGCACCTAAGGCCGAAGAATCCTCTAGAAAAGGAAAAGGGAAGACAAAAGCTTCCACCTCCGAGTCATGGAAGATGGAAAGATTCATCTCCAAGAGCCATCAAGACCATTTCTATGAAGTTGTGGCAAAGAAGAAGGTGATCCCTGAGGTCCCTTTCAAGCTCAAGAAAAATGAGTACCCGGAGATCCGACATGAAATCCGAAGAAGAGGTTGGGAAGTCCTAACCAACCCCATGCAACAAGTCGAAATCTTAATGGTTCAAGAGTTCTATGCCAATGCATGGATCACTAAGAACCATGATCAAAGTATGAACCCGAGTCCAAAGAATTATCTCACAATGGTTCGGGGAAAATACTTAGATTTTAGTCCGGAAAATGTGACGTTGGCATTCCACTTGCCCATGATGCAAGGAGATGTACGCCCCTACACTAGAAGGGTCAACTTTAATCAAAGGTTGGACCAAGCCCTTACGGACATATGTGTGGAAGGAGCTCAATGGAAGAGAGACTCCAAAGGCAAGCCAGTTCAACTAAGAAGACTGGACCTCAAGCCTGTGGCTAGAGGATGGTTGGAGTTTATTCAACGCTCCATCATTCCCACTAGCAACCGATCTGAAGTTACTGTGGATCGGGCTATCATGATTCCTAGCATCATGATTGGAGAGGAAGTAGAAGTTCATGAGGTCATCTCCAATGAAATCTATAAAATAGCCGACAAGCCCTCCACCATGGCAAGGCTAGCTTTTCCTCACCTTATTTGCCATCTATGTTACTCAGCTGGAGTTATCATAGAAGGAGACATCTCCATTGAAGAGGATAAGCCCATCACCAAGAAGAGGATGGAGCAAGCAAGAGAGACCCTTCACGGTTCTCAAGAGATGCATGAGGAAGCTCATCATCAAGAAATCCTTGAGATGCCTCAAGGGATGCATTTTCCTCCCAACAACTATTGGGAACAACTCAACACCTCCTTAGAAGATTTGAGCCACAATGTTGAACAACTAAGGGTGGAACATCATGAGCACTCCATCATTCTCCATGAAATAAGAGAAGATCAAAGAGCAATGAGGGAGGAGCAACAAAGGCAAGGAAGGGACATAGAAGAGCTTAAGGACATTGTTGGTCCTTCAAGAAGAAGACGCCACTAAGGTGGATTCATTCCTTGTTCTTATTTCTTTCTGCTTTTCGGTTTTTATGTTATGTTTATCTATGTTTTGTGTCTCTACTTCATGATCATTCGTATGTAGTAACCATGTCTTAAGGTTGTGAATAAAATCCATTAATCCTCCACCTCTCTTAAATGAAATATGTTTTAATTCAAAAGAACAAGAAGTATATGAATTTCGAATTTATCCTTGAATTTAGTTTAATTATATTGATGTGGTGACAATACTTTTTTGTTTTCTGAATGAATGCTTAAACAGTGCATATTTTTGATCTTGTTGTTTATGAATGTTAAAATTGTTGGCTCTTGAAAGAATGATGAACAAAGGGAAATGTTATTGATGATCTGAAAAATTATAAAACTGATTCTTGAAGCAAGAAAAAGCAGTGAAAAAGCAAAGGCTTGCGAAAAAAAAGAGAGAAAAAAAATGGCAAAAAAAATATAGAAAGAAAAAGAAAAAGCAAGCAGAAAAAGCCAATAGCCCTTAAAACCAAAAGGCAAGGGTAAAAAGGATCCAAGGCTTTGAGCATCAATGGATAGGAGGGCCCAAGGAAATAAAATCCAGGCCTAAGCGGCTAAATCAAGCTGTCCCTAACTATGTGCTTGTGTCATGAAGGTCCAAGTTAAAAGCTTGAGACTGAGTGGTTAAAGTCGTGATCCAAAGCAAAAGAGTGTGCTTAAGAGCTCTGGACACCTCTAACTGGGGACTCTAGCAAAGCTGAGTCACAATCTGAAAAGGTTCACCTAATTATGTGTCTGTGGCATTTGTGTATCCGGTGGTAATACTGGAAAACAAAATGCTTAGGGCCACGGCCAAGACTCATAAG
>NC_029775.3:77495862-77504191 GCF_000817695.3 Arachis duranensis | reverse complement strand
GTAATTTCTGGCTGAAATTGAGGGACTTGAGCAAAACTCTGAAAAAGGCTGACAAAAGGACTGCTGATGCTGTTGGAATCTGACATCCCTGCACTCGAAATGAATTTTCTGGAGCTACAGAATTTCAATTGGCGCGCTCCCAACGATGTTGGAAAGTAGACATCCAGAGCTTTCCAGCAATATATAATAGTCCATACTTTATTCGGAAATTGATGACGTAACTTGGCGTTGAACGCCAAGTACATGCTGCTGTCTGGAGTTAAACGCCAGAAACACGTCATGATCCGGAGTTGAACGCCCAAAACACGCTATAACTTGGAGTTCAACTCCAAGAAGAGCCTTAGCTCGTGGATAGATCAAGCTCAGCCCAAGCATACCCCAAGTGGGCCCCGGAAGTGAATTTATGCATCAATTACTTACTCATGTAAACCCTAGTAGCTAGTCTAGTATAAATAGGATAAGTTACTATTATATTAGACATCTTTTGACAGTTTAATCTTTGACTATTTTAGTCTTTGATCATTCGGTCTTTTGATCATTCAGGGGGCTGGCCATTCGGCCATGCCTGAACCTTTCACTTATGTATTTTCAACAGTAGAGTTTCTGTACACCATAGATTAAGGGTGTGGAGCTCTGCTGTACCTCAAGTTTCAACACAATTACTATTACTTTCTATTCAATTCTCTTTTATTCTTATTCCAAGATATACGTTGCACAACACTTTGATGAATGTGATGATCCGTGACACTCATCATCATTCTCACCTATGAACGCGCGTGATTGATAACCACTTCCGTTCTACTCTAGGCTGGGCGCATATCTCTTAGATTCCCCAATAGAATCTTCGTGGTATAAGCTAGATAGATGGCGGCATTCATGGGGATCTGGAAAGTCTAAACTTCAAGGGTGATGCCTCCAGATGATTAGCCGTGCAGTGACAGCGCATAGGACTATTTTTCCGAGAGGATTAAAAGTAGCCATTGATGATGGTGATGCCCTACATACAGCTTGCCATGGAAAGGAGTAAGAAGGATTGAATGAGAGCAATAAGAAAGTAGAGATTCGAAAGGATTCTAGCATCTCCACACGCCTATCTGAAATTCCCACTATTGATTTACATAAGTATTTCTATCCCTTTTTATTTTCTATTTATTATTAATTTTCGAAACCCATAACCATTTAATCTGCTTAACTGAGATTTACAAGGTGACCATAGCTTGCTTCATACCAACAATCTCTGTGGGATCGACCCTTACTCACGTAAGGTATTACTTGGATGACCCAGTACACTTGCTGGTTAAGTTGAATGAAGTTGTGATCATAAATTCCAATAGAGCCAATTTTTAAATCTCATGCAAATACAAAGAGGATCACAATTTCGTCCACCATATATCAACATTAATACAAAAACACAGCCATCAACAGACTATTTCTTCCCCTTTCTTTTGTTTTCAACTCCTTTCATTAAGAAGTTGAGCACATGTTTTGCCTAATCCCATTCCTGAATGTTGTCCACGTGAAAGATCGGTGGCTTATGGATTGCGGCGGCCACACTTACTATTGTGTGGAGCAAGAAGCACTTTTGTATGAAGACAACAAAAGTCCTCTTGAATTTTTTTCGATTCTCCTCCCCTTCTACACTCAAGAATCATTTTGTTGGTAGCATACTCAAAACCAACAATGAATTCTCATAATCAAATGTCAAATTCAAATCAAAATAATCGAGAGTAATTAAATCTCGGGTCGTTCTCCCTAGGAGTTGCAATGAAATATACATTATTGGCTATGGGAGGAAATGGGGATTGGATGAATGCAAGGAGCAAGAAATGTAAATAGCAAGAGATGAAACAAGCATGCAAGGAATTAAATGAAAGCAAGTAAAGAAAATGAAAATGGAAATTAAATGCTAAAAAGGACTCTTGATAAAAATTAGGGAATTTAGGATTCCTATCCTAGTTATGGACCATAAACATGGTAATTGCTTATTTTATGGTTTATCTTGTGCTTAATTGAATGGTTTTTATCAAGTTCTTGTCCACTTATTCATATAACCTGCATGGTTTTACAATTCTTTCCTAATTCTGTAGTATAGTTGAAAACATGTTTCCCAAGTCTTTAAACTGTCTATTTTAATTATCTTTTGTTACCATTCGATGCTGTGATCTGTGTGATAAGTGTTTTCAGGCTTTATAGGGCAGAAATGGCTTAGAGGATAGAAAGGAAACATGTAAAAGCAGAAGGAACACGAGAAGATGAAGTTGTGAGGAGCGAGCAGCGACGCATACGCATGGACGAAGCGTACGCGTGACTAGCGCAGAAGAGAAGCGACGCATACGGGTGATAAGGAATCTCGCCAAACGACGTGCACGCGTGACATGCGTGAATCACCACTGAGGATGAGGCCAAATATGGAGAGACTGGGATGGCGTTAAACGCCAATGAAGAGCATCTCACTAGGCGTTCAACGCCCAAGCTGGCACAGAAGCTGGCATTGAACGCCAATAAGGAATACCTCACTGGGCATTCAACACCCAAACTGGCAGGGAAACTAGCATTGAACGCCAGCTAGGGAGCACTGGCTGGGCGTTCAACACCTAACTTGGCAAAGAAATTGGTGTTAAACGCCAGTGAAGGGATGCATGATGGGCGTTCAACGCCCAAAAAACCACCAAAACTGGCGTTAAACACCAGTAATGGCAGACCTACTAATTGTTCAGCATTCACTGAAGAAATTCCTATCCAGGAATTAAAGGAAGCTAAGGCTCATATAGAGACCATAGAGGTTTCCTTGCATGCACTCCTATAATGCATGAGTTCTGATGAATACTTATCCTCTGATGAGGATGAGGACACTAGGGAAGAGCAAGTTACTCGATACCTAGGAGCTCTCATGAAGCTAAATGCCAAGCTGCTTGGTACAAAGTCTTTAGAGGAAGAACCTCCATTGATTACTAAAGAACTTAATGCTTTGGCTCAGCAGAAGCTACATCAGAAGCTTCTGGATCCCGGATGCTTCCTAATTCCTTGCACCATAGGAACCATGACCTTTGAGAAGGCTCTGTGTGACCTAGGGTCAAGTATAAACCTCATGCCACTCTCCGTGATGGAGAAGCTGGGAATCTTTGAGGTACAAGTTACAAATATCTCACTAGAGATGGCAGACAAATCAATGAAGAAAGCATATGGCTTAGTAGAGGATGTACTGGTAAGGGTTGAAGACCTGTACATTCCTGCAAACTTTATAATCTTAGATACTGGGGAAGATGAGGATGAATCCATCATCCTTGGAAGACCTTTCCTGGCCACTGCCAATGCTATCATTGATGTAGCTAAGGGAGAACTGATTCTACAACTACGGGAGGATCACATCTTGTTCAAGATGCCTCACCCCAACTCTCCCTCTGAGAAAAGAGAGATAACTGTGTAACACTTAGTGTTCCAACCATCTCTTTCAGTGCAAAGCTTTACTAAGCCCCCAAATATCAATTCTAAGTTTGGTGTTGGGCAGCCATTAACAAGCACTGAAAGCAAAGGTACTAGGGAGAAAGTACCTAAAGGCTGGAAGGACAAGAAAGTCCCCACTGAAGGCCTCTCACCTGGCATGAGAGTTGTCTTCACCAAGAAGCTAGTCATACCACATACAGTGAGTCGTGTCCTATCCCTAGAGCATGTGGAGCTCATTCATGATAAGACAGGAAGAAGCTTCACTGTAAGGGACAAAATTCTGAGCCCATATCATTCTCCGTAAGGAGCAAACCGTCAAGCTAGTGACGTTAAAAGAGCGCTTGTTGCGAGATAACCCAACCCTAATTAATTATTTCTATTTCTTTTAATTCCTTAATTTTGTTTTTCTTTAAGTTATTTCTTTAGGTTCATGATCATGTGCAGCAGTCAGAACAAAGACAGAAAGGTTCAGCAATGAAAATAGACCACTCTGGATGGAGGGTCTTGCTGGCATTGAACGCTAGCCAGGGAGCACTGGCTGGGCGTTCAACGCCCCAAATGGCAGTAAAGCTGGTGTTTGGCATAGTGCTAGGCATTCAACGCCCATGAAGAAGGGCATGGAATCTGAATTTCCTAGCCTCTCAGGACCAGTGGGTCCCACATCCCAATTATATCCATATCACTTTCCCAAAACCAACATAACTCCCACCAACCCCCACCCATTTCAAAATCAAATTTCCCTCCCATTTACACCACCCATGACCAAACCCAACCCTAGCCCACCCCTATAAATACCCCTCATTCTAACCCTTCATACACACACATTTCATACACCCTAAAGCCCCATTGGCCGAATTTCCTTCTCCCTCTATCCTCATATATTTTCTTCTTCTTCTACTCCATTCTTCTCTTTTCTTTATTTTTGTTCGAGAACGAGCAAAGCTTTTAAGTTTGGTGTGGGAAAAGCGTCGCTTTTTGCTTTCCATTACCACTTATGGCACCCAAGGTTGGAGAACCCTCTTGAAAGAGGAAAGGAAAGGCCATAGCCGCCACCTCCGAATCTTGGGAGATGGAAAGATTCATCACCAAAGCCCACCAAGACCACTTCTATGAAGTAGTGGCAGAGAAGAAGGTGATCCCTGAGGTCCCCTTCAGGCTCAAGAAGGATGAGTATCCGGAAATCTGAAAAGAGATATGGAGAAGAGTTTGGGAAGTCCTGACCAATCCCATCCAAGAAATTGGGATCTTAATAGTGCAAGAGTTCTATGTTAATGCATGGGTCACTAAAAACCATGACATTAGTGTGAACCCAAATCCCGATAATTGGAGCACCATGGTCCGAGGGAGAATCTTGGACTTTATTTCGGAAAGTGTGAGGTTAGCGTTCAACTTGCCTGTGATGCAAGGAGACTGATGAGTCCATATTTTCTGATATATTTTGGCTTGATTTGAATGGATTCTATCACACAAACTCACACTTAAGCACCAAAATAGCATACTTTTGTGTTTTGTCCCTAATTTGATCCTAAATGTGAAAACATGCAATTTTGTGCTAGAAAAGAGCAATTTAATTCAACTTTTATTCTATTTGATGCCATGACATATTTGTTGAGTGATTTCAGGCCTTAGAGGCAAAAATGGATGGCTAAAAGTGGAAGAAAGCATGTACAAGGGAGAACACATGAAGAAAATAAGGAAAAGTACACACAGCGACATGTGCGTGTGCACAAGTACCTGTGCATACGCACAGGAGGATTTTTAGCCAAGTGTTTGGACATACACATCTGTGCGTCCGCACAGGTCCATGCACGTGATTTCATTAATGAAACGCGTGCTGTGCATTTTCTGAGGCCTTTTGGCCCAATTTTTGAAGGCTCAAGGCTGAAATGAAGTGTTATATAAAGGGGAATGGAAGACATATGAAGGCAATTAGGCTTTAGCTCACTTAGATAGATTAATTTCATAGTATTAGGAGTAGGAGTAGTGTAGAGTAGAATGCCCTCTTAGGGTTTTATTTTATTTTTCATTTCCATTGTAGTATTTTATAGTTCAAGCTTTAATTTTGAATGTTGATAAACTCTTTTGTAAGTACTCCTAATTTCCACTTTAATTACATTGTCTTTATTTTCATTTCCTCTTGGTTCAAGTGCTTTGTTTATATTTGCAATTTTGAGTTCATGAAGTTTTGATTGATGAATTTAGTGTTTTATGCTTTCTTTATGCTTGATTACTTGTTTATATTTGGTTCTGTTGATAGTTGGTTATAGCTTTCCAATTTCCTTTGCAATTTTCCATGCTTTACTTTTATGCACACAAGGTATTTGTGAAAATGCCAACTTTAGATTTTGATTAGATTTTCACACCTTGGCTTGTGGTTTGAGTTCCTAGGATACTAGAGTCATAATGTTCGACATTTAGTGGTAATTCTTGGGTAGTTAGTTGACTCTTGTTTCCATTAATGCTAGCCTTTTACCAACTAGTTTGGTAAGTTGGGTAGGACTTATGGATTAAGGTCAATTATGCTTGCTTGACTTACTCCTTGATGGTTGGAGTTGACTAGGCGAGATTGACTCATGATAATTACCATAGTTGTGGTTATGGCAATGATAGGATTCCTTGGATCCTCACTCCCAAGTCAAAGCTCTTTTTATGTATTTTCACTAGATTTGATCTTGTTTCCTTTTTTACTTGCATTAATTACCAATTTTGATCATCTCTTTGTTCTTTTATTTCTTAAGTTCCTTTAATCTTTCGTTCTTCGATTTCCCAAAACACCTTTGTTCTAACAACCGAAAGTGTGACACTTCAATTGCATCCTAGGGAGAACAACCCGAGGTTTAACTACTCTCGGTTTATATATTTGATTTGAATTGAATATTTTATCTGAGCATTATTTGTTGGCTTGGAACTATACTTACAACGCTAATCTTATCTCGAGATAAAATTCCTAGCCGACGGTTTTGTTCAATTATCAGAGACCCACATCCTTACACTAGAAGAGTCAACTTTGATCAGAGGCTGGATCAAATTCTCTCAGACATCAGTGTGGAAGGAGCATAGTGGATAAGGGATTTCCAAGGCAAGCCCATTCAACTAAGAAGGCTTGACCTCAAGCCCATAGCTAGAGGATGGTTGGAATTCATCCAACGCTCTAATATCCCTTCTAGCATTCGGACAGAAGTGACCATTGACAGAGCCATCATGATCCATTGCATCATGATTGAGAGGGGGTGGAAGTACATGAGGTGATTCCTCAAGAACTGTACAAGATAGCTGAAAAGCCCTCTACCAAAGCAAGGTTGGCATTCCCTCACCTCATATGTCACCTATGCAATTCAGCTGGAATTGTCATAGAAGGAGACATCTTCATTGAGGACGATAATTCTATCACTAAGAAGAAGATGGAGCTAACTATAGAGCATGCACATGAGCCTGTGCAGCCGCCTCAAACAGAGATCCCTGAGATGCCTTAAGGGATATATTTTCCTCCTCAAAGCTATTGGGATCAATGGCATACTTCTATGGGAGAATTAAGCTCTAACATGAATCAGTTGAGGCTAGAGCATCAAGAGCATTCAACTATCCTCAATGAAATTAGAGAAGATCAAAGGGCTATGAGGGAAGAACAACAAGGACAAAGGAGTCACATTGAAGAGATCACGCACTACATTGGATCCTCAAGGAGGAGTACCAGCTGCCACTATTAAGGTGGATTCATTCTCTTAATCCCCTTTCTTTTGTTATTTTTCTGTTTTTTGTTATGTTTTATTGTCTGTTCTCTTGTTCTTATTGCATGGTCATTTCTATCTATGTCTCAAAGTGATAATATGTTCCATTTATCTCTCACCTTACTTAAAAGAAAATTTTATTTGAAAAAAATTGAGAGATACATAAATTTCAAGTTATATAATAAGAATAGTTCAACTATCTTGATTTGGTGGCATTGCTTTTGTTTTCTGAATGTATGAATAAACAATGCATATTTGAAGTTGAAATTAAGATGTTGGCTCTTGAAAGAATGGTGAAAAAGGAAAAGTATTATTGGTAATCTAAAAAATCTCAAAAATTGATTTTTGAAGCAAGAAAATTCATGTTGCAATAAAAGAAAAATATATATGCATGCGAAAAAAATGGCGAAAAAAATTGAAAAAGAGAAAAAGCAGAAAAAGTCAATAGCTCTTAAAACCAAAAGGCAAGAGCAAAAAGTCAATAACCCTTTAAACCAAATGGCAAGGGTAAAAGGATCCAAAGATCCTAAGAGTGTGCTTAAGAAATCTAGACACCTCTATCTGGGAATTCTAGCAAAGCTAAATCATAATCTAAAAGGGTTCACCCAGTTAAAGTGTCTGTGACATTTATGTATTGGTGGACGAAATTGTGATCACATCAATGTAGTATTCTTTGTTGTTGTATGGAATCATTATTGTGGCTCTTGGCTATGTGTGGACACAACTCCGTTCAACTAACCAGCAAGTGTACTGGGTCGTCCAAGTAATAAACCTTACGTGAGTAAGGGTCGATCCCACAGAGATTGTTGGTTGAGTAAGGGTCGATCCCACAGAGATTGTTGGTATGAAGCAAGCTATGGTCACCTTGTAAATCTCAGTTAGGCAGATTTAATGGTTATGGGTTTCGAAAATAATAATAAATAGAAAATAAAAAGGGATAGAAATACTTATGTAAATCAATAGTGAAAATTTCAGATAGGTGTATGGAGATGCTGTGCTCCTCTTGAATCTCTACTTTCTTATTACATTCATCCAATCCTTCTTACTCATTTCCATGGCAAGCTGTATGTAGGGCATCACCGTTGTCAATGGCTACATCCCATCCTCTCAGTGAAAAAGGTCCAAATGCTCTGTCACAGCACGGCTAATCATCTGTC
>NC_029775.3:77494946-77495271 GCF_000817695.3 Arachis duranensis | reverse complement strand
TTCTGGCGTTTAACTCCAGACAGCAGCATGTACTTGGCGTTCAACGCCAAGTTACATCGTCAATTTCCAAATAAAGTATAGCGTATTATATATTGCTGGAAAGCTCTGGATGTCTACTTTCCATCGCCGTTGAGACTGCGCCATTTGGTATTCTATAGCTCCAGAAAATCCATTTCGAGTGCAGGGAGGTCAGATTCCAACAGCATCAGCAGTCCTTTTGTCAGCCTTTTTCAGAGTTTTGCTCAAGTCTCTCAATTTCAGCCTGAATTTACCTGAAATCACAGAAAAACACACAAACTCATAGTAAAGTCCAGAAATATGAATT
>NC_029775.3:77491917-77494451 GCF_000817695.3 Arachis duranensis | reverse complement strand
TAGCCACTTAGGCCTGGATTTTATTTCCTTGGGCCCTCCTATCCATTGATGCTCAAAGCCTTGGATCCTTTTTACCCTTGCATTTTGGTTTTAAGGGCTATTGGCTTTTTCTGCTTGCTTTTTCTTTTTCTTCCTATTTTTTTTCGCCAGTTTTTTTTCGCAAGCCTTTCTTTTTCACTGCTTTTTCTTGCTTCAAGAATCAATTTTATGATTTTTCAGATCATCAATAACATTTCTCTTTGTTCATCATTCTTTCAAGAGCCAACAATTTTAACATTCATAAACAACAAGATCAAAACCCAACAATTTTAACATTCATAAACTTCACTATAAAATATGCACTGTTCAAGCATTCATTCAAAAAACAAAAAGTATTGTCACCACATCAATATAATTAAATTAATTTCAAGGATAAATTCGAAATTCATGCATTTCTTGTCCTTTTGAATTAAAACATATTTCATTTAAGAAAGGTGAAGAATTAATGGATTTTATTCATAGCTTTAAGACATGGTTACTACATACTAATGATCATGAAATAAAGACACAAAACATAGATAAACACAATATTCAAAACCAAAAACAGAAAGAAGTAAAGAACAAGGAATGAATCCACCTTAGTGGCGTCTTCTTCTTGAAGGACCAACAATGTCATTAAGCTCTTCTATGTCCCTTCCTTGCCTTTGTTGCTCCTCCCTCATTGCTCTTTGATCTTCTCTTATTTCATAGAGAATGATGGAATGCTCATGATGTTCCACCCTTAATTGTCCCACATTGTAGCTCAAATCTTCTAAGGAAGTGTTGAGTTGTTCCCAATAGTTTTGGGAGGAAAGTGCATCCCTTGAGGCATCTCAAGGATTTCTTGATGATGAGCTTCCTCATGCATCTCTTGAGAACTGTGAAGGGTCTCTCTTGCTTGCTCCATCCTCTTCTTGGTGATGGGCATATCCTCTTCAATGGAGATGTCTCCTTTTATGATAACTCCAGCTGAGTAACATAGATGGCAAATAAGGTGAGGAAAAGCTAGCCTTGCCATGGTGGAGGACTTGTCGGCTATTTTGTAGAGTTCATTGGAGATGACCTCATGAACTTCTACTTCCTCTCCAACCATGATGCTATGAATCATGATGGCCCGATCCACAGTAACTTTAGATCGGTTGCTAGTGGGAATGATGGAGCGTTGAATGAACTCCAACCATCCTCTAGCCACAGGCTTGAGGTCCAGTCTTCTTAGTTGAACTGGCTTGCCTTTGGAGTCTCTTCTCCATTGAGCTCCTTCCACACATATGTCCATTAGGACATGGTCCAACCTTTGATTAAAGTTGACCCTTCTAGTGTAGGGGCGTTCATCTCCTTGCATCATGGGCAAGTGAAACGCCAACCTCACATTTTCCGGACTAAAATCTAATTATTTCCCCCGAACCATTGTGAGATAATTCTTTGGATTCGGGTTCATACTTTGATCATGGTTCCTAGTGATCCATGCATTGGTATAGAACTCTTGAACCATTAAGATTCCGACTTGTTGCATGGGGTTGGTTATGACTTCCCAACCTCTTCTTCGGATCTCATGTCAGATCTATGGATACTCATTCTTTTTGAGCTTGAAAGGGACCTCGGGGATCACCTTCTTCTTTGCCACTACATCATAGAAGTGGTCTTAATGGCTTTTGAAGATGAATCTTTCCATCTCCCATGACTCGGAGGCGGAAGCTTTTGTCTTCCCTTTTCCTTTTCTAGAGGATTCTCTGGCCTTAGGTGCCATTGATGGTAGTGGAAAAGAAAAAAAGATTGTGCTTTGACCACACTAAACTTAAAATATTGCTCGTCCTCGAGCAATAGAAGAAAGAAGAGAAGAAGAAGAAGAAGAGAAAATGGTAGAGAGGGAGAGAGGTAGGTTCGGCCAAGGTGAAGAAGAGAGGGTTGTGTTTTGTGAAAATGAAGTAGAATGGAAGGGTATATATAGGGAGAGGGGGGAGTGTGTGTTCGGTCATTTAGGGTGGGAATGGGTGGGAAAATAGTTTTGAATTTTTGAAGGTAGGTGTGGTTTATGGGGAAGAGTGGATGGATGTGAGTGGTGAAGGGGGTGATTGGGAAGAGGAATTGAGGTGATTGGTGAAAAGTGTTGGGAAGTGTCACATGGGTAAGAGTAATCACAAAAATAGGATTAGGAGGTAAGGTGGGAATATAGTAGGTGGTGATCCTGTGGGGTCCACAGATCCTGAGGTGTCAAGGAATTCCATCCCTGCACCAAATAGGCATGTAAAATGCCTTTGCACACCATTCTGGCGTTTAAACGCCGTGTGGTGGACATCTTGGGCGTTCAACGCCCATGTAAAGCATGTTTCTGGCGTTGAACGCCAGTTTCATGCTTGTTACTGGCGTTCAGCGCCAGCTTTTCTTCTCTAGGCACATTCCTGGCGTTCAGCGCCAGAATGTTGCTTGTTTCTGGCGTTCAGCGCCAGAATGATGCTCTGTTCTGGCGTTGAACGCCGTCCAGATGCATCTTACTGGCGTTGAACGCCAGCCTGTGC
>NC_029775.3:77491377-77491875 GCF_000817695.3 Arachis duranensis | reverse complement strand
AAAAATTTTTTTCTTCTGTTTTTGACTCTGTTTTTAACTCTGTTTTTAATTTTTTTGATTTTTTTTGTGCCTCCTCATGATCATGTACCTAATAAAACATAAAATAACAATAAAATAAAAATTAGATAAATAAAATTGGGTTGCCTCCCAACAAGCGCTTTTTTAATGTCAATAGCTTGACAGTGGCTCTCATAGAGCCACAAGGTGATCAGGTCAATGTTGTATAGTCCCAACACCAAACTTAGAGTTTGGATATGGGATCTTAACACCAAACTTAGAGTTTGATTGTGGCCTCACAACACCAAACTTAGAGTTTGACTATGGGGGCTCTTCTTGACTCTGAACTGAGAGAAGCTCTTCATGCTTACTCTCTTTTTTCACAGAGAGATGGCCCTGTGCCTTAAACACAAGGTAGTCCCCATTCAATTGAAGGACTAATTCACCTCTGTTGACATCTAGCACAGCTTCTGCTGTGGCTAGGAAAGGTCTTCCAAGGAT
>NC_029775.3:77488602-77491147 GCF_000817695.3 Arachis duranensis | reverse complement strand
TTGCTCTCCAGTCACATCTTCATCCTCTTCAGAGGAAGAATAGTCTTCAGAGCTCATGAATGGTAGAAGGAGATTTAATGGAATCTCTATGGTCTCTATATGAGCCTCAGATTCCTCTGGATCCTTAATAGGAAACTCCTTCTTGCTTGAAGGACGTCCCAGGAGGTCTTCCTCACTATGATTTTTGTCCTCCTCCTCCCTTGTGCATTCGGCCACATTGATCACATCAATGGCCTTGCACTCTCCTTTTGGATTCTCTTCTGTATTGCTTGGGAGAATACTGGGAGGAGTTTCAATAACTTTCTTACTCAGCTGGCCCACTTGTGCCTCCAGATTTCTGATGGAGGATCGTGTTTCATTCATGAAACTGAAAGTGGCCTTAGACAGATCAGAGACTAGATTGGCTAAATTAGAAGTGTTTTGTTCAGAATTCTCTTCCTGTTGCTGAGAAGATGATGGATATGGCTTGCTGTTGCTCAGCCTATTGCGTCCACCATTGTTAAAGCCTTGTTG
Source organism: Arachis duranensis (assembly GCF_000817695.3). Lineage (NCBI taxonomy): Eukaryota > Viridiplantae > Streptophyta > Magnoliopsida > Fabales > Fabaceae > Arachis > Arachis duranensis. Next base: position 77,490,634 of record NC_029775.3, on the reverse strand, counting down.
AGGCTTTTGTTGATCCTTCCATGAGAAATTTGGATGATTTCTCCATGATGAGTTATAGGTGTTTCCATAAGATTCACCCATGTAATTAACCTCTGCCATGGCAGGGTTCTCAGGATCATAAGCTTCTTCAGAAGCCGCCTCTTTAGTACTGTTGGATGCATTTTGCCAACCATCCAGACTCTGAGAAATCATATTGACTTGCTGAGTCAACATTTTGTTCTGAGCCAATATGGCATTCAGAGCATCAATTTCAAGAACTTCCTTCCNNNTGGTTGTTTGCAACCATGTCAATGAGTTCTTGAGCCTCTTCAGGCATTTTCTTTAGGTGAATAGATCCACCTGCAGAATGGTCCAATGACATTTTCAAAAATTCAGATAGACCATAATAGAATATATCTAATATGGTCCATTCTGAAAACATGTCAGATGGACATCTTTTAGTCAGCTGCTTGTATCTTTCCCAAGCTTCATAGAGGGATTCACCATCTTTTTGTTTGAAGGTTTGAACATCCACTCTCAGCTTGCTCAGCTTTTGAGGAGGAAAGAATTTATCCAAGAAGGCTGTGACCAGCGTATCCCAGGAGTCCAGGCTATCCTTAGGTTGTGAATCCAACCATATTCTAGCTCTGTGAAGGAATGGAGATGCTTCTTCCATCAAATTTGGATGTTGGCTTTGTGAAGTCACCAAGCATTCTCCTTGCATTATTATTATTTTCGGCTGCCATCTCCTTCTCTTATTCAAAAATTTCTAAAAGGTTACTTCTGGACTGTTGTAATTTAGCTTCTCTTAATTTTCTCTTCAGAGTCCTTTCAGGTTTTGGATCAATTTCAACAAGAGTGCCTTTATCCTTGTTCCTGCTCATATGAAAGAGAAGAAAACAAGAAAAGAAAGAGGAATCCTCTATGTCACAGTATAGAGATTCCTTTATGTTAGTAGAAAAAGAAAGGGGAGAAGAATGTAGAAGAATAGTGGATTCGGATATTTAGATGGAGAGAGGTGAAGAGAAGTGTTAGTAATTAAATAATAGAATAAGAAAAGAGAGGGGAAATTTCGAAAATAATTTTAGAAAGGGGTTAGTAATTTTTGAAAATTAGAGATAAGATAAGATTAAAATTAAAATTTAAAACAAAAAAGATTTTTGAAAAAGAGATGAGATATTTTCGAAAATTAGAGAGGGAAAAGTAGTTAGGTGGTTTTGAAAAAGATAAGAAACAAACAAAAAGTCAAAGAGTTTGTTGAAAAAGATTTTAAAATTAAATTTTAAAAAGATAAGAAGATAAGAAGTTAGATAAGATATTTTAAAATCAAGTTTTGAAAAAGATAAAATTTTTGAAAAAGATAAGATAAAAGATAAAAATATTTGTTTGAAAAAGATTTAATTTTTAAAATTACTTAACTAACAAGAAACTAAGAGATAAGATTCTAGAACTAAAAGATTGAACCTTTCTTAACAAGAAAGTAACAAACTTCAAATTTTTGAACCAATTACATTAATTGTTAGTGTAATTTCAAAAATATGATATAAAGATAAGAAAAAGATTTTGAAAATAATTTGAAAAATATTTTTGAAATTTTCGAAAAAAATAAAAAAAATGAAAAAGATATAATTTTTGAAAAAGATTTTGAAAAGATAAGATTTTTAAAATTGAAAATTTGACTTGACTTGTAAGAAACAACTAATTTTGAAAATTTTTGACTAAGTCAACTCAAATTTTCGAAAATTTGGAGGGAAATAAGGAAAAGATATTTTTTTGATTTTTGAATTTTCAATTATGAGAGAGAAAAACACAAACATGACCCAAAACATGAAAATTTTGGATCAAAACACTTAATGCATGCAAGAACACTATGAATGTCAAGATGAACACCAAGAACACTTTGAAGATCATGATGAACATCAAGAACATAATTTTGAAAAATTTTTGATGCAAAGAAAACATGCAAGACACCAAACTGAGAAATCTTTAATGCATGGACTCTAACAAACAAAAAAATGCATATGAAAAACAACAAACAACACAAAACAAGAAA
>NC_029775.3:77487631-77488185 GCF_000817695.3 Arachis duranensis | reverse complement strand
ATTGTTGGTATGAAGCAAGCTATGGTCACCTTGTAAATCTCAGTTAGGCAGATTTAATGGTTATGGGTTTCGAAAATAATAATAAATAGAAAATAAAAAGGGATAGAAATACTTATGTAAATCAATAGTGGAAATTTCAGATAGGTGTATGGAGATGCTGTGCTCCTCTTGAATCTCTACTTTCTTATTACATTCATCCAATCCTTCTTACTCCTTTCCATGGCAAGCTGTATGTAGGGCATCACCGTTGTCAATGGCTACATCCCATCCTCTTAGTGAAAACGTTCCTATGCTCTGTCACAGCACGACTAATCATCTGTCGGTTCACAATCAGGTTGGAATAGAATCCCTTGATTCTTTTGCGCTTGTCATCACGCCCAGCCTTCAGGAGTTTGAAGCTCATCACAGTCATTCAATCCCAAAATCCTACTCGGAATACCATAGACAAGGTTTAGAATTTTCGGATCCTCATGAATGTCGCCATCTATCTAGCTTATACCACGAAGATTCTGTTGGGGAATCTAAGAGATATGCGCCCGGCCTAGAGTAGAAAG
>NC_029775.3:77475152-77487378 GCF_000817695.3 Arachis duranensis | reverse complement strand
TTTCTGGCGTTTAACTCCAGACAGCAGCATGTACTTGGCGTTCAACGCCAAGTTACGTCGTCAATTTCCGAATAAAGTATGGACTATTATATATAGTTGGAAAGCTCTAGATGTATACTTTCCAACGCCGTTGAGAGCGCGCCATTTGGAGTTCTGTAGCTCCAGAAAATCCATTTCGAGTGCAGGAAGGTCAGATTCCAACAGCATCAGTAGTCCTTTTGTCAGCCTTTTTCAGAGTTTTGCTCAAGTCCCTCAATTTCAGCCAGAAATTACTTGAAATCACAGAAAAACACACAAACTCATAGTAAAGTCCAGAAATGTGAATTTAACATAAAAACTAATGAAAACATCCCTAAAAGTTGCTTGAACTTACTAAAAACTACCTAAAAATAATGCCAAAAAGCGTATAAATTATCCGCTCATCATGTATCCGGTGGTAATACTGGAAAACAAAGTGCTTAAGGTCATGGCCAAGACTCTAAAATCTGTGTTCAAGAAGAAAAAAGAACTAAAATAGGAGAGTTAATAATATCATTTGGATTCTAAGTTCCTAAAGAGACCAACACTTTAGAGTTTCAATAGATAGTGAGATGCTAAAACTATTCAGAAGCAAAAAGCTACTAAATCCTGCTCATCTAATTGAAACTGAGCTTCACTGAAAACCCAGAGATTTATTGAATCTTACTCTTCTTTCTATCCTACTTTGTTTTTGGTTGCTTGGGAACAAGCAACAGTTTAAGTTTGGTGTTCTGATGAGCGGATATTTTATACGCTTTTTAATTGGCATCATTTTCATATAGTTTTTAGTATGTTTTGTTTAAGTTTTATGAAGTTTTCATAGGTTTTAGTGTAAAATTCATATTTTTGAAATCTACTTTGAGTTTTTGTATTTTTATGCAATTTCAAGTATTTTCTGGCTGAAATTGAGGAGTTGGAGCAAAAGTCTGATTCAAAGGCAGAGAAAACACTGTAGATGTTGTCCGGATCTGACCTCCTTACACTCAAAAGAGCTTTTCTAGAGCGACAGAAGTCCAAATGGAGCGTTCTTAACGTCTATAGAAAGCTAATATCCAGAGCTTTCCTACAACGTATAATAGTTCATACTTTGCTTCAAAATTCAAGGCCCAAAGTTGGCATTCAACGACAGTTATCTGTCCTGTTCTGGCATCCAACCACCACAAGGGAGTAGCCAGTGCTCCAATGCCCAAGAAGGACCCATTAGCCAGTGTTCAATGCCCAAGAGTCCTCCTAGCACGTGGATCTCAATCAAACTCAGCCCAACCACTCACCAAGTGGGCCCCAGAAGTGGATTTTAGCACTAAAAGACTGTTTTATCCTTCTTATGTAATCCTTAGTCATTAGTCTAGCATTTATTTGAGAACTTTTACACTTTTCAAGAGGATACCTCTAGCATATTTTTGAATGCCACATTTTATTTTCTATGAGTATGAGTTTCTAAACCTTCTAGGTTGAGGGGAGGAGCTTTGCTGAGTTTTATGGATTAATAAAAGTACTACTGTTCTATTTTAATCCGTGTTTGATTCTCTATTCTAAGATGTATCTTCATTCTTCATCAATATGAATGCGTTGAACTAGTACAAGGTTATCTCATTCTACATGAGTTCAGAGTAAGTCTTTCATCGAACAATGATGAACCACTAGCTTGATTATACATCTCTTAGACGGCTAATCCACGACTTCGTTGGGGACTTTTCGAGACACCAATTCAGCCGAGGTACGGGGAGATTAGAGTCTCTGTGGTAAAGGCTAGAACCAAAGGCTTAGCATCCTCTGATCTGAAAGATTCGACCTTGTCTGTGGCGTTTTGAGTAAGATCATCAAGGAGAATGAATTGTAGGAGCTTCACTTTCAGTGAGACTGGAACCGCACTAACCCTGTGGTTCAAATCTGGAGGAGTATTAGCGATCTCTTAAAAAAGACGTTAATCATATATAGCCTGTCATAGAAGAAATCATTCACAGTTGAAGAAGACAGTAAGACCGGAATTAATCCAGAAGAATAAAGCATCTCTAAGCCTTAACCATCTTCTTATCATTAGTTATAATCAAACATAGTAATTCCATCTTATTCCAACTTTATGCGTTTAAACAAATCCAACAACTCTTCTATCCGTCTGACTAAGATCTACAAGATAACCATAGCTTACTTCAAATCACAATACTCATGGGATCGACCCTGACTCGCTCAGGTATTACTTAGACGACCCAGTGCACTTGCTGGTTCAGTTGTACGAAGTGTGAGAATTCGTGCACCACCTCTCTTTCTTTCCTTTTACCTCTCAAAAAAAATACAGAAAGATATACATTGAAACTGAAATACAAAATCATAAAACATGAAGGAGATGATGAATAACAACATTAACATTATGAACAGAACCCAACAACAAAACTCAGACTTTGTTCTTCATTTTGGCAGAGTGCTCCCTTTAGTGTAGGTGTAATTCTTCCAAGACTTCAAACTCAGTAGTGAGGTTTCACACACAGCTCTCTATTCATGTTCTCTTTCCTTGTCTTCTAACCAGAATCATGCATTTTTCCTTTTGTACCTTATTTTGGGCCACAGCTTGAGTTCCTTCAGAGTCAAGTTCTTGGATTTTGAGATTTCAGAGATCATGCCTTCTCTTTCTTTAATCAACCCCAAAAATTAGAAATTTTGAAATTGATCTTATCACCGTAGCAGACACAGCAGTATCACCAATCAAATTTTTCATTGAGCTTATCAAAATCCAAACCATCTGATTTATGCTTTAGCCCATATACAGCAAGAATGTTCAGCCACCATTTTCTTTAATTTTTTCAAAATGGTATTGTAGAGAGTATGAGAAAAAGTGAAGAAATCAACTTGCATGCAAAAAAAAATTATTTACCTTTAATCTCTGACTTAGCTTAACATGCCTTAGATTAGTGTATTTGACAACGCTTTGTTAGTTAATCTTTCTCTTTCTTTCTTCTCTGGTGTATGAATCAGAAAAAGAAGCTTTCTCTCTCTATCTCTTGCATTTGTCCGAATAGAAATAATGCTTGGACTTAGCATTGGGGTTACTTTTCTCTTGAGATACATTGGACTTGGTTGGTGGATCACAATTCATTTAGCCCACTAGATTTCTTTGTTTCCTTTCTTTGGGCTTTGTTTGTGGATAAACTAATCTTCAGCAGCTTTTATTGTTATTTTGTTGTTTCAATTTGTTGGGCTGCTGTAATCTTTATTTTTAGGCATGCATCACTAATTAAATCAATCAAAACTAATTGGGTGTTTAGCCTAACTAATCAATGTTTGTCACCATCATTAGATTAATTTTGTTCTAAACTCAACATAACGTTTAACTATAACATTACATACTCGTATTATTATACTAGTATGATTAATTAAATATTCAATTTAAAAAATAACAATTTAAATTTTTAAATTAAAAATTAACAATTTAATTTTGTTAAATTAAAAAACGATAGGTGCAAAACCTCTTGATATGTCGATATAATGATATACATAGGTATAAAAAGATTTAATTCCAAAATATAAAAAAGGTTATATGGTATAATTTGTTAGAATTTAAATAGTATTTATTTAAATTTTTTTATTAATTTAATTAAATTTTATTCAAGGATATCAATTTAAATTTATTTTTGAATATTTAAATTATTGTGATTGGATTGAATCTATTTAAATTTAAAATTTATGAAAAAGAGAAAATGACAACAAAGCTTGCAGTTATTCAAATGAGCTGTTATTTTTTTAAATAATTCAAATAACTACAAGTTTCGTTACTATTTTTTCTTTTTCATAAATTTTAAATTTAAATAGATTCAATCTAATCACAATAATTTATATTAGACCAATTTATTTTGGAATTAAATTTTTATATATACGAATACCATTATATCGATGTATCAAGAGGTTTTGTATATATCAATTTTTAATTTAAAAAATTAAATTGTTATTTTTTAATTTAAAAAATTTAAATCCTTTTTTTTTCAAATCGAATATTTAATTAAGGGTTAAATACGATTTTTGTCCGTAAAGTATAGGTCGAAATTTTTTTTCATCCTCAACTTTTTTTATATACAAAATTGTCTCTAAAACTAAAACTAAGTTTTAAAATCGTCCTTTTTACTTAAATCTTAAAATTTTAAACCAAATTATCCATAACAAAGAAATTATAAAATAAAAACATAATAAGAGAATGAGAGTATTTATGGTCTTGCAAATAGGGAAGGGAAGAAGAAGAAGCTATCCACGATCCATTTCTGTCTCCGCTTCCGCCACCAAAAATTTAAAACCAAGTTAAATCTTAAGGACGATTTTAAAATAATCAAGTTAAACCTTAGGGACCATTTTGTACGTAAAAAAAGGTGAATGCTATCCTACCCTCTCTAAAGTGCCATGTAATTTACCCTCTTTGATGTGTCATATTCTAATTGGGTGTTTATTTTAACCTAAGTTACCTTATCCACTCTTTCATCGTCGTTGCGCCTCCCAAGCATCACCGTCTCATTGGTGTTTCGTTTTCTCTTCCCAAATTATTCTTCTAGAAAATGTACTCCAACTCTCTCTCTAATTGTATTTACTCCTCTCCACTCTTTCATCGTCGTCATTACGGCTCCCAAGCATCACCGTCTTATTTTCTCTTCCCAAATCATTCTAAAAGGGCCTCCCAAGCATCACCGTCTCATTGGGTGTTTCGTTTTCTCTTCCTAAATCATTCTTCTAGAAAAGGTACTACAACTCTCTCTAATTGCATTTACCCCTCCCCATTGCACCCTTTCATAGTCGTCGTTACGCCTCCCAAACATCACCGTCTTCTTGGGTCTTCTCAAATCATTCTTTCAGAAAAGGTACTCTAACTCCTCCCCACTCTTTTGTCGTCGTCGTTGTCACTACAAAAAAAAAATGGCCTATGGTCACGGTAAAAAACCGTGACCATAGCTAGTGAAAAGGGTGACCATAGATTTATGGTTACAGTTTTGGACCTAGGGTCACGGTTTTTTACCGTGGCCTATTCCGCCATGGCCATATGTCTATGGTCACGATTTTTTTACCTATGGTCACGGTTACAATTTTCAAATTCTGACACTTTAGGCCACGGTTTTTAACCGTGACCATAGGGAAATCTATGGTCACGCATAAAAACCGTGACCATAGCCATATCTATGGTCACGATTTTGGCCGTGACGATAGCCTCAATGGTCACCCTTCCTTAAAACTGTGACCAAAGCCTTATTTATGGTCATGGTTTTGGCCGTAACCATAGCTTCTATGGTCACCCCTCCTCAAAACTGTGACCATAGCCTTATCTATGGTCACAGTGTCACGGTTTTGGCCGTGACCATAAAGCCTATGGTCACTGGTGCAGAATTCATAACACACAAACTAACCGGCAAGTGCACCAGGTCATACCAAGTAATACCTCAGGTGAGTGAGAGTCGATCCTACGAGGATTGATGGATTAAGCAACAATGGTTAAGTGATTTACTTAGTTAGACAAGCAGAAAATAGTGTTTGAGTGTTCAAAAGCATTAAACAGTAATTCAGAGAATCAGAAAGCAAGCAGTAAATTGAGGTGAAATATATATAGAGAAAACAGTTAAGGCTTCAGAGTTATCTATCTTCCGGATTTACTTTTCTTACTAACTATTTTAATCATGCAAGATTTAATTCATGGCAAACTATAAGTGGCTAAACCCTAATTCATTAGACCTTTTTAGCCTCTAAAATTTATCAACCACCAATTCCTTGGTCACTTAATTCCAATTAGAGGGTGAAGTTCAATTCTAATTTATATGCCACAGAAATCCTAATTAGCCAAATATAAGAGGATTATATGTCACGTATCCCGTTAAGTCCATATAATTAGAAATTTAGGAGAATATGTTTTCAAGCTGTTGTTCAAGTAAAGAGTTTTTCTAAGTTATACAAGAACACAATTAGAACAAGGGTCATACTTCCGTTCCACCCAAATTCATAAAATAAAGAACGAAAACAATTCTTGAATTATAAATCAGTACATGAATTAAAATAGAAAGGTAATAGTATCAATCCATACAATAGACAAAGATCCTAACCATAATAGTGGAGGTTTAGTTGCTCATGGTTCAGAGAGAAAACTAGGATTCCGGTAAACTGTAAAGTGCAAAATGAGGTCTAAGAGGGGAGAAGAGATGTTCCCTTTTATATCTAATCCTAATTAATGTAAAATATATTTTCTAAAACTAAATAATATCTTTTCCTATTTTTAATTAAAATAAAAGATTTGATCAAAAAATAAATAATATCTTCGCTGCCATCATAAATTTGGAAGCGAGACCACTTCTTTCCTTAATAATCCACGCCTAACTTGAGAAATCTCAAGTTAGGCGCAGCCTTGGCAAAATTGATGGAGAAGAAGTATAGACTATTATATATCGTTGGAAAGCTCTGGAAGTTAGCTTTCCAACGCCACTAGAATCATGTCAATTGGACCTCTGTAGTTTGAGTTATTCAAGTTTGAGTGTAGAGAGGTTAGGGTTGACAGCATCATTTGCCTTCTTCTCTTTTTCTGTGGAAACTCCATCAAATCCATCTGAATGCTACCTAAAATAAACAGAATTGCACACGACTCAAAGTAGCATCTATAGTGGCTAAAAGATAATTAATTCTTGATTAAACTCAACAAATTGAATGCAAATTCACTAGAAAAAGATAGAAAAGATGCTCACGCATCACAACACCAAACTTGAATTGTTGCCTGTCTTCAAGCAACCAAAATTAGTACATGATTAAGATGTGAATTTGCATGAGAGGTGAGATTTCAGTAATGCTCATGTCTCTTCTTAAAGTGGGGTTTATCTATTATAATTCTGAACAGTTTTGGCATCTCACTCTCCATTGAATCAGAGAAATGTCACTGTCATTCGAAATTAGAATCCGGATCATATTATGAATTCTCTGCTCTTTGTACTCTAGTTTAATCCTTGAACACAACATACATCCTTTACTTCTCAATGAATTGGTGCTTTACACCTTGAGTCTAGCCGTGACTTTAAATATTTTGTCTCAAACTTCACTTGACACAAAAACACCACAAGAACTTAACTGGGGAACTCTCTTTAAGTTCTGGGTTTTTTTTTTCGGTTACTCCCAGACAGTGGTGCTCAAAGCCTTTGGCATACTCTGTTAAATTCATTTGATCTCAACTTTTAGTGTTCTGTCTCAAGGATTACTTGACACAATCACACCACAAGCATATGACCAGGGAAACAACTCTTTGAGTTTTTAATCATGTTTGACCTCCCTAGTCATTGATGCTCAGAGCCTTGGACCTTGCTTTTATTATTATATCTTTTTTTACTGATTCTTTTGCTTCAAGGATTAAACTCTCACTTATTGTAGAGAATCAATAATAGTTCTCTAACTTCCTGTTCCTTGTACATCAACATTCTTTGATTCAAATTTAAATATGCACTGTTCATGTCATGGATTCAGAGTCACAGAAAATACCACCACATTTGGATAAATGAGACTACTCTTAAAAATTAAACTCAATTTCTCAAGCAATACATCACTTCTTTTTTTTATTAAAAGCAAATGACAGAATAAAATTAAATCTAAGAACTGAAAGTACTAAAGATCATGCAGGCAATCAAAGCAACAGAAAATAGAAGACAACAAAATAAGAACGAAAGAGAAATAGAATGAAAGGAACTCAACCACCTCATTTATCCTAGTGGCCATCTCATTCTTCTGGTTGTGCTCTTCCGTGAAGATGATTTACCTCCCTTTGGTGCTATTTAAAATAAACAGAAAAGCCAAAAAGCGAAGCGACAATACCAAACTTAAAAATTTGCTTGTCCTCAAGCAAAGAAAAATTGAAAACAAAGAGGGATATAAAAAGACATATAGAGTAGTAAAAACAAATAATATGATAAACGAAAAATAAAATGATAAAAGGATAAGAGAGGTTAAAATAATTAAAATATATATATTATTCTTTTGTTTTGGTGGATTTTGGCATGATATGATATGATACGGTGGATTTGAGGCCAAAAAGACGTGAGTCACGCTGAACTACTCACCTTCTTTTTTCAACTCTTTCACGCTGAACTTAGAGATAGGCAAAAATTTTTTGAAGTGTTCGGTTCTTATTCTAAAATAGCTCCATAATTAAAACACACGTAAAACGAAAGAAAAACAGTAAAAACTTAATAAAAATCAAATAAATAAGAAAACTACTACTATGAAAAATAACTAAGGATATGAAATTATCGGATTGTCTCCCGACAAGCGCTTCTTTACCGTCACTAGCTTGACGGTCAGCTCCTCTAAGTAGGAGGATTATAGGGGCTCAGCTCTTCACCCCTTACTTTGAACTTCTTTCCTGTGTCTCCATAAAGTAGCTCAATATGCTCCAGAGAGAAGATTCTGTTTACTGTATAAATCCACACTGGATTGCTAATCAACACCACTTTCATTCCTGGGGAGAAATCTTCAGTGGGATCTTTTTGTTTCTCCATCCTCTGGGTACTTTCTTCTTTTTGGGAACCTCCTCCTTGGTGGATGATTTATTCCGGCAACAAACTTAGGTTTGATGTTAGGAGGAATTTTATTGATTGTCACCAAAAGAGGTTTGAGATGCAGATTCTGCTATCCGTCATCAGGGGGTTCTTGAAGGTTTGGATCAATAAGCTCAGTCTGCATGCACCTCTCTTCTTCACCTACTGAATGTATATCTTTGAAGACATGAAAGACTAGTTTCTCATCATGCACTCTAAGCACTAATTCACTCACTTCTACATCAATCAAAGCTCTTTCAGTGGCTAGGAATGGTCTTCCTAGAATTATAGAGGCATTCTCATCCTCCCCTGATGTGTCAAGAATCACAAAATCTGCTGAGAGGAAGAACTTACCCACTTTGACCAAGACATTTTCTACTAATCCATATGCAACCTTTATAGATTTATCTGCCATTTGTAATGTTATCTTTGTTGGTTGTACCTCTTGGATTTGCAACTGCTTCATCACAGACAAGGGCATTAGATTGATGCTTGCTCCCAGATCACATAACGCTTTCTCAAAGGTTGTGCTCCCAATGGTACATGGAATTTGAAAGCTCCCTGGATCTGGCATCTTCCTTGGCAAGTTATTCTGAATTATGGCACTACATTCCTTAGTCAGGACCACTGTCTCATCACCCTTTAAAGGCTTCTTCTTTGACAACAACTCCTTCATGAATTTGACATGGAGAGGCATTTGCTCCAAAACCTCAGCAAAAGGAATATTGATTTGCAACTTTCTGAAGACTTTCAAGAACTTTGAAAACTGCTTGTCCTTGGTCTCCTTTTGAAGTCTCTGAGGATACGGCATTTTAGGCTTGTACTCAGGAGCCTTTGGCAATGTAGGATAAGTGTCAAGAGAGTCTGGGAATGGGTTGTCCGCACGCTTTGGAGGGGCGTGCTCTACTTTTTCCTTATTCTCCTTTGGAGCTTCTTTTTCAACTGGCTCCTCATTAACTTGTGCTTCCATACTTGCTACTTGTCCACTTATCAAGGTGATAGCCTTGCATTCCTCTCTTGGATTTGAAATTGTGTTATCAGGAAGGCTATTGATGAGCGGATAATTTATACGCTTTTTGCATTGTTTTTATATAGTTTTTAGTAGGATCTAGCTACTTTTTAGTATATTTTTATTAGTTTTTATGCAAAATTCACATTTCTGGAATTTACTATGAGTTTGTGTGTTTTTTTGTGATTTCAAGTATTTTCTTGCTGAAATTGAGGGACCTGAGCAAAAATCTGATTCAGAGGCTGAAAAAGGACTGCTGATGCTGTTGGATTCTGACCTTCCTGCACTCGAAATGAAATTTTTGGAGCTACAGAAACCCAAATGGCGCTCTCTCAATTTTGTTAGAAAGTAGACATCCAGGGCTTTCCAGCAATATATAACAGTTCATACTTTATTCGTGTTTAGACGATGCAAACTGGCGTTCAACGCCAGCTTTCTGCCCTATTCTGGCGTTAAACGCCAGAAACAAGTTGCAAGCCAGAGTCAAACACCAGAAACAAGTTACAAACTGGCGTTTAACTCCAAGGAAGACCTCTACACATGAAAGCTTCAATGCTCAGCCCAAGCACACACCAAGTGGGTCCGGAAGTGGATTTCTGCATTATTTACTTATTCTTGTAACCCTAGTAACTAGTTTAGTATAAATAGAACTTTTTACTATTGTATTATACATATTTGATCAGTTTTATGCTATCTTAGACATTGGGGGCTGGCTTCACGGCCATGCCTGGACCATTATCACTTATGTATTTTCAACGGTGGAGTTTCTACACACTATAGATTAAGGTGTGGAGCTCTGCTATTCCTTGAGTATTAATGCAATTATTACTGTTTTCTATTCAATTCAAGCTTATTCTTATTCTAAGATGTTCACTCGCACTTCAACCTGATGAATGTGATGATCCGTGACACTCATCACCATTCTCATTTATGAATGTGTGCCTGACAAATACTTCTGTTCTACTGTGAAAGCTAGAGTGTGTATCTCTTGGATTCCTGGTCCACGATGCATGGTTGCCTCTCCTGACAACAGAGCCTTCCATTCCGTGAGATCAGAGTCTTTGTAGTATAAGCTAGAATCAATTGGCAGTATTCTTGAGATCCGGAAAGTCTAAACCTTGTCTGTGGTATTCTGAGTAGGATCTGGGATGAGATGACTATGACGAGCTTCAAACTCATGACTGTTGGGCGTAGTGACAGACGCAAAAGGATCACGGGATCCTATTCCAACACAAGTGAGAACTGACAGATGATTAGCCTTAGTAACCTGTAGTTGGACCATTTTCACTGAGAGGATGGACGGTAGCCATTGACAACAGTGATCCCCCTACATACAGCTTGCCATAGAAAGGAGTATGAAGGATTGGAGGAAGGCAGTAGGAAAGCAGAGATTCAAAAGGGATAAAGCATCTCCATATGCTTATCTGAAATTCCCACCAATGAATTACATAAGTATCTCTATCTTTATTTTATGTTTTATTTATATTTTAATTATTAAAACTCCATAACCATTTGAATCGCCTGACTGAGATTTACAAGATAACAGTTTGTGTGTTTTTCTGTGATTTCAGGTATTTTCTGGCTGAAATTGAGGGACTTGAGCAAAAATCTGATTCAGAGACTAAAAAGGACTGTAGATGCTGTTGGATTCTGACCTCCCTGCACTCGAAGTGGATTTTCTGGAGCTACAGAAGCCCAATTGGCGCGCTCTCAACGGCGTTGGAAAGTAGACATCCTGGGCTTTCCAGCAATATATGATAGTTCATACTTTGCCCAAGATTTGATGGCCCAAACCGGCGTTCAAAGTCACCCTCAGTATTCCCAGCGTTAAACGCCGGAACTGGCACAAGGATGGGAGTTAAACGCCCAAACTGGCATAAAGCTGGCGTTTAACTCCAAGAAGAGTCTCTACACGAAAATGCTTCAATGCTCAGCCCAAGCACACACCAAGTGGGCCCGGAAGTGGATTTTTATGTCATTTACTCATCTCTGTAAATCCTAGGCTATTAGTTCTCTATAAGTAGGACCTTTTACTATTGTATTTTCATCTTGGTATCTTTAGATCTTTGTATTCTTGGATCTTTGGATCTTTGATCACGTTTTGGGGGCTGGCCTCACGGCCTTGCCTAGACCTTGTTCTTATGTATTTTCAACGGTGGAGTTTCTACACACCATAGATTAAGGTGTGGAGCTCTGCTGTACCTCTAGTATTAATGCAATTACTATTGTTCTTCTATTCAATTCAGCCTATTCTTGTTCTAAGATATTCATTTGCACCCAAGAACATGATGAATGTGATGATTATGTGACACTCATCATCATTCTCACTTATGAACGAGTGCCTGACAACCACTCCTGTTCTACAAGCAAACAAGGCTTGAATGTTTATCTCTTGGATTCTTTAACCAGAATCTTCGTGGTATAAGCTAGAACTGATGGCGGCATTCAAGAGAATCCAGAAGGTCTAAACCTTGTCTGTGGTATTCTGAGTAGGATTCAATGATTGAATGACTGTGACGAGCTTCAAACTCGCGATTGTGGGGCGTTAGTGACAGACGCAAAAGAATCACTGGATTCTATTCCGACATGATCGAGAACCGACAGCTGGATAGTCATGCCGTGACAGGGTGCGTTGAACATTTCCACTGAGAGGATGGGAGGTAGCCACTAA
>NC_029775.3:77470918-77474844 GCF_000817695.3 Arachis duranensis | reverse complement strand
CATGATGATTTGTTGAAGTCTGGCTGGCTGAGAAGCCATGTCTAATCTCATTGGACCGAGGTTTCAACTTATCACCACAAGAGCTTGTTGATTTTTATCAATCTTGCTTTTGGAGCAGTGATCTGCTAAGGCTTGGCTGGCCATTGGCCATGTCTAGTGTTTTGGACCGAAGCTTTCTTTGAAAGCTTGGCTGGCTGTGAAGCCATGTCTAATCTTTAGACTAAAGCTTTAGACTAACATTGCATGATTCCTGGAATTCTCATTAAGAATTTTGATATCTTTATTTTCTTCTTCACTTAATTTTCGAAAAATCCAAAAAAAAAAATTACAAAATCATAAAAAACCAAAAATATTGTATGTTTCTTGTTGAGTCTAGAGTCTCATGTTAAGTTTGGTGTCAATTGCATATTTTCCTTGCATTTTTCGAATTCATGCATGTGTCTGCATTAATCTTCAAGTTGTTCTTGATGATTTCATTGCTCTGATCTTTGAATTCTCTTGACTTGAGTGTTTTGTTGTTTGTCATATGCATTCCCATTTTGTTAGTGTCAGCAGTATACAAACTGCTAAGTTTGGTGTCTTGCATGCATTGTTATTTGATTTTAGTTGCATTTTGATTATTCCTCATTATTAAAAATCCAAAAATATTTTTTTAATTTGTGTCTTTTCAAGTCAATAATACAGGGAATTAAAGATTCAGAACATTCAGCAGAGGAATTACACAGAAAAAGCTGGGCGCTCAAAACGCCCAGTGAAAAAGGCAAACTGGCGTTTAAACGCCAGCTAGGGTGCCTGGCTGGGCGTTTAACGCCCAAAAGGGTAGTGGTTTGGGCGTTAAACGCCAGAATGTGCACCATTCTGGGCGTTTAACGCCAGCATGGCACAAGAGGGAAGATTTTGTTTTCAAATCAATTTTTTTTTTAGTTTTCAAAATCTTTTTCAAATCATATCTTTTCAATCATATGTTTTCAAAATCAATTTCTTTCCTTTTTCAAAAATACTTGCTATCAATTAATGATTTGATTCAACATTTCAAGTTTGTTGCCTTTTCTGTTGAGAAAGGTTTAATGTTTAAATCATATCTTTTCTTGTTAGCCAAGTTAATATTTTTTTTAAAATCAAATCTTTTTAAAATGTTTTTCAAATCATATCTTCTCAATCACATCTTTTTAAAATCAATCATCTCTTTTTAATCACATCTTTTTCAAAATAGTTTTCAATCATATCTTTTAATTTCTAATTTCAAAATCTTTTTCAAAAATCACTTGATTTCTTTTCCACTCTTAGTTTTCGAAAATCAATTAAAGTTTTTCAAAATGTTTTTAAAATCTCTTACTTAATTTTCGAAAATTCTTCCCCTCTTCTCACATTCTTCTTCTACCTCTTCCTTCTATTTTTCTATTCCTCTGACACCTCAAGGAATCTCTATACTGTGACATAGAGGATTCCATATTTTTTTTGTTCTCTTCTCTTTCATATGAGCAGGAGCAAAGACAAAAGCATTCTTGTTGAGGCTGATCCTGAACCTGAAAGGACCTTGAAGCGAAAGCTAAGAGAAGCTAAGGCACAATTCTCTGCCGGTACCGGCGTGAATATGATCTCCACCAGACAAACGTAACGCTTTAGCTAGTACACGAAAGTGCATACCATGATTCTTCTGTCTATCGATAACTGCGTGCATTGCACGATGGATATGAAGAAGTAGTCCATTATCCCGGCAATAATGAGCCAAACTAGTATTTGCAGTGAATCCCCCTGTTAAGTAATCGTGCATTACGATAGGAGCGCCCAATTCTCTAGCAAATACAGCTCTTTTTATCATTTCTTCGCATGTACCTGCAGTAGCGTTCAAGTAATGCCCTTCTGACATGCTTTCAGAATGGACCATTTTGGATATATTCTATGATGGTCTATCTGAGTTCTCTAAGATGTCACTGGACCATTCTGCAGGTGGATCCATTCACCTAAAGAAAATGCCTACAGAAGCTCAAGAACTAATTGAAATGGTTGCAAATAACCAATTCATGTACACTTCTGAAAGGAATCCTGTGAACAATAGGGCAAATCAGAAGAAAGGCGTTCTTGAGATTGACACTCTGAATGCCATATTGGCTCAGAACAAAATATTGACTCAAAAAGTCAATATGATTTCTCAAAGTCTATCTGGAATGCAAAATGCACCAAACAGTACTAAGGAAGCTATCTTCTGAAGAAGAAGCTTATGATCCTGAGAACCCTGCAATGGCAGAGGTGAATTACATGGGTGAAGCCTTTGGCAACACCTATAATCCTTCATGGATGAATCATCCAAATTTTTCATGGAAGGATCTACAGAAGCAAGAATTCAATAATAACAATGGTGGAAGAAACAGGTTTAGCAATAGCAAACCTTTTCCATCATCATCTCAGTAATAGATAGAGCATTCTGAGCAGAATTCTTCTAACTTAGCAAACTTAGTCTCTGATCTATCTAAGGCCACTCAAAGTTTCATGACTGAAACAAGGTCCTCCATTAGAAACTTGGAGGGACAAGTGGGTCAGCTGAGCAAGAGAATTACTAAACTCCCTCCTATTACTCTCACAAGCAATACAGAAGAAAATCCAAAAGGAGAGTGCAAGGCTATTAACATGGCCGAACTTGGAGAGGAGAAAGAGGCAGTGAGCGCCACTGAGGAAGGCATCAATGGACGTCCACTGGCTTCCAATGAGTTCCCTAATGAGGAACCATGGGAATCTGAGGCTCACATTGAGACCATAGAGATTCCATTGGATTTACTTCTGCCATTCATGAGCTCTGTTGAGTATTCTTCCTCTGAAGAGGATGAGTATGTCACTGAAGAGCAAGTTGCTAAATACCTTAGAGCAATCATGAAGCTAAATGACAAGTTATTTGGAAATGAGACTGGGGAGGATGAACCCACTTTGCTCACCAAAGAACTGGATGACTTGTCTAGGCAGAAATTACCTCAAAAGAGACAGGATCCTGGAAAGTTTTCAATACCTTGTACCATAGGCACTATGACCTTCGAGAAGGCCTTGTGTGACCTAGGGTCAAGTGTAAACCTCATGCCTCTCTCTGTAATGGAGAAGCTAGGGATCTTTGAGGTGCAAGCTGCAAAAATCTCACTAGAGATGGCAGACAACTCAAGAAAACAAGCTTATGGGCTTGTAGAGGATGTTCTGGTAAAAGTTGAAGACCATTACATCCCAGCTGATTTCATAGTCCTAAAGACTGGGAAATGCATGGAGGAATCCATCATCCTTGGCAGACCCTTCCTAGCCACAGCAAAGGCTGTGATTGATGTTAATAGAGGAGAATTAATCATTCAAGTGAATGAAGAATCCTTGGTGTTCAAGGCTCAAGGATATCCCTCTGTCACCATGGAGAGGAAGCATGAAGAGCTTCTCTCAAAGCAGAGCCAAACAGAGCCCCCACAGTCAAACTCTGAGTTTGGTGTTGGGAGGTTCCAACATTGCTCTGAACATCCCTGAGGCTCCATGAGAGCCCTCTGTCAAGCTACTGACATTAAAGAAGCGCTTGTTGGGAGGCAACCCAATGTTATATTTTATCTATTTTCCTTTGTTATTTTATGTTTTCTATAGGTTAATGATCATGAGAAGTCACAAAATCAATGGAAAAAGCAAAAACAGAATGAAAAATAGAAAGAAAAACAGCACACCCTGGAGGAAGAACCTGCTGGCGTTTAAACGCCAGTAAGGCTAGCAGATGGGCGTTTAACGCCCAGTCTGGCACCATTCTGGGCGTTTAACGCCAGAAAGGGGCACCAGACTGGCGTTAACCGCCAGAGAAGAGCAAGAACTTGGCGTTAAACGCCAGAAATGGGCACCAGCCCGACGTTTAACGCCAGAATTGGCACAGGGAGCAATTTTGCTCGCCACTTGGTGCAGGGATGACTTTTCCTTGA
>NC_029775.3:77468355-77468839 GCF_000817695.3 Arachis duranensis | reverse complement strand
TATAAAATAAATAATAGCAACATACATATCATCTCTTTTATTCCATTATGGAATTAAATGGGAATGATCAGTCCAAGAGGACTCTGGGGTCATATGCTAACCCCACTACTGCTTCATATGGGAGTAGTATCTGTATACCCTCCATTGGAGTTAGTAGCTTTGAGCTAAATCCTCAGCTCATTATCATGGTGCAGCAAAACTGCCAGTATTCTGGTCTTCCACATGAAGAACCTACAGAGTTTCTGGCATAATTTCTGCAAATTGCTGACACAGTACATGATAAAGAGGTGGATCAGGATGTCTACAGATTATTACTGTTTCCATTTGCTGTAAAAGATCAGGCTAAGAGATGGTTAAATAACCAGCCTAAGAACAGCATAAAAACATGGAAACAGCTGTCAGAAAAATTCCTAAATCACTATTTCCCTCCCAAACGGATGACACAGCTAAGGTTAAGCATCCAAGGCTTCAAACAAGGAGATAA
>NC_029775.3:77467320-77467599 GCF_000817695.3 Arachis duranensis | reverse complement strand
TTCTGAAAAGCTTACCTGAGAAGCTTAAAGATCCTGGGAGCTTTATGATACCATGCACATTAGAAGGTGTTTGTACCAAGCAAGCTTTATGTGATCTTGGGGCAAGTATCAACCTAATACCTGCATCTACTATCAGAAAGCTTGGTTTACCTGAAGAAATCAAACCAACCAGGATATGCCTTCAACTTGCTGATGGCTCAATTAAATACCCATCAGGAGTGATTGAAGACATGATTGTCAAGGTTGGGCCATTTGCCTTTTCTACTGACTTTGTGGTGT
>NC_029775.3:77466169-77467133 GCF_000817695.3 Arachis duranensis | reverse complement strand
CATCCAGACACCCCAAATGACTGCATGAGTGTTGATATTATTGACTCTCTGGTAAGAGAGATCAATATGGCTGAGAGTCTCGAATCAGAGCTAGAGGACATCTTTAAAGATATTCAGCCTGATTTGGAGGAATCAGAGAAGATAATGGAACCTCTGAAAATTCCTCAGGAAGAGGAGAAACCTCCTAAACCCGAGCTCAAACCATTACCACCATCCCTGAAATATGCATTTTTGGGAGAAGGTGATACCTTTCCTGTAATTATAAGCTCTACCTTAGAGCCACAGGAAGAGGAAGCGCTGATTCAAGTGCTAAGGACACACAAGACAGCCCTTGGGTGGTCCATCAGTGATCTTAAGGGCATTAGCCCAGCCAGATGCATGCACAAAATCCTATTGGAAGGTGACGCCAAACCTGTTGTCCAACCACAAAGGCGGCTGAACCCAGCCATGAAGGAAGTGGTGCAAAAGGAGGTCACTAAATTACTAGAGGCTGGGATTATTTATCCTATTTCTGACAGCCCTTGGGTAAGCCCTGTCCAAGTCGTCCCTAAGAAGGGAGGCATGACAGTGGTTCATAATGAAAAAAATGAACTGGTTCCTACAAGAATAGTTACAGGGTGGCGTATGTGCATTGATTATAGAAGGCTCAATACAGCCACCAGAAAGGATCATTTTCCTTTACCATTCATAGACCAAATACTAGAAAGATTAGCAGGTCATGAATACTACTGCTTCCTGGATGGATATTCAGGTTATAATCAAATTGCAGTAGATCCCCAGGATCAGGAGAAAACGGCATTCACATGCCCATCTGGAGTATTTGCATACAGAAGGATGCCATTTGGCCTGTGCAATGCACCTGCAACCTTTCAAAGGTGCATGCTCTCAATTTTCTCTGATATGGTGGAGAAATATCTGGAAGTCTTCATGGATGTCTTTTCAGTATTTGGAGACTCATTCAGCT
>NC_029775.3:77464555-77465588 GCF_000817695.3 Arachis duranensis | reverse complement strand
TGGTTTGCAGACATTGCAAACTACAAGGCAGTGAGATTCATACCCAAAGAGTACAGTAGGGTGCAATCGAAGAAATTAATCACAGATGCAAAGTACTATCTTTGGGATGAACCATATCTCTTCAAGAGATGTGCAGACGGAGTAATCTGTAGATGTGTGCCTAAGGAAGAAGCGCAAAAGATTTTATGGCACTGCCATGGATCACAGTATGGAGGACATTTTGGAAGTGAACGAACAGCCACAAGAGTCCTCCAAAGTGGCTTCTACTGGCCTACTCTCTATAAAGATTCCCGAGCGTTTGTGCTTAACTGTGATAGTTGCCAAAGATCAGGCAACCTGCCTCACAGTTATGCCATGCCTCAACAAGGAATCTTGGAGATTGAGTTGTTTGATGTATGGGGCATTGACTTCATGGGACCTTTCCCACCATCATACTCAAACACTTATATTCTGGTGGCAGTGGATTATGTATCCAAATGGGTGGAGGCTATTGCAACACCTACTAATGACACTAAAACAGTGTTAAAATTCCTCCAGAAAAACATTTTCAGCAGATTTGGTATCCCTAGAGTATTAATCAGTGATGGGGGTACTCATTTCTGCAATAAACAGCTTTACTCTGCTCTGGTACGTTATGGAGTTAGCCACAGGGTAGCTACTCCATATCACCCACAGACTAATAGGCAAGCTGAAGTCTCAAATAGAGAACTCAAAAGAATCCTGGAACGGACTGTAATTAACCGTAGAAAGGATTGGGCAAGAAGCTTGGATGATGCTCTGTGGGCATACAGAACAGCATTTAAGACCCCTATAGGGACCTCTCCATACCAGCTTGTGTATGGAAAAGCATGTCACTTGCCAGTGGAACTGGAATACAAGGCCTATTGGGCAACTAGATTCCTAAACCTTGATGCCAAGTTAGCTGGAGAAAAACGATTGCTCCAGTTAAATGAGCTAGAGGAATTTAGACTCAATGCTTTCGAGAATGCAAAAATTTACAAGGAGAAAGCAAAAAGATGGCATGATAAGAAAC
>NC_029775.3:77461234-77463035 GCF_000817695.3 Arachis duranensis | reverse complement strand
CCCCAACTGAAAGATGACCCAGACTCCTTTAATAGGAGAATGATGAGGGTCAATAAAGGGCTGGACAAAGTTCTGGAGGACATATGCATCCCTGGAGCCAAGTGGACCACCAGCACGACTGGCATTCCGGTTCAACTCAAAAGGGAAGATCTAAAACCAGTAGCCAGAGGTTGGCTAGACTTCATAGGGCGTTCCATATTGCCTACCAGCAACCGTTCTGAAGTCACTATTAAAAGAGCAGTAATGATTCACTGCATCATGTTGGGAAAAGAAGTGGAAGTCCATCAGTTGATCTCATGTGAGCTATACAAAATAGCAAACAGGAACTCTAAGGACGCCAGATTGGCCTATCCAAGCCTAATCTCTATGCTCTGCAAAGATGCTGGAGTAAAGATGGGAGTAACTGAATATATCCTAATTGAAAAGCCCATTACTGGAATATCAATGGTCAGACAACAGCAACAAGATGATTCAACCAAGAAGAGAGCACAAGAAGCCCTCCCAGAACTGCCTCAATTCGAATATTGGGAACATCTTGAGGCTTCTATTTCCAGATTGCAAGAAGCTATGGACCAAATAAAGGAAGAACAAAATAATCAAAGTAGCATACTTTGCAAACTGCTTAAGGAACAGGAAGAGCAAGGGCATGATCTAAGGGAGCTGAAGCGCAAAAAATTAATCCTTGAACAACACCCCAAGGATTAGAGGAACATTCCTTCCTCAAAACAAAAGGTTGTTGAGTTCCAATTTTTTCTGCTTTAACTTAGTTATAGCGTTTTTATTCTAGAAGTTCACCGTAGGAGATATATAGTAGTAGTAATTAGTATGTCTATTTTGATTTTATTTCCAATTAAGCTATAATTTATTTTCCTCATCATCATCAGGCATGAATAAAATAGTAGATTTTTTTTAGAATAAAGAAGTAATTTATATTTTCGAGTTCTTAATAAAAAAAATTATAATTAATTATGTGTGGTGGCAATACTTTTTGTTCTCTGAATGAATGCTTGAACAGTGCATAAATTGTACTTTGAATTTGATGAATATTGGCTCCTGAAAGGATGAGGAACACGAAAAATATTATTGATGATCTGAAAAATCATGAAATTGATTCTTGAAGCAAGAAAAAGCAGTCAAAAAAAAAAAAACAAGCCATGAGCCCTAGGCAAGAGTAAAAAGGATCCAATCCAAGGCTTTGAGCATCAATGGATAGGAGGGCCCAAGGAAATAAAATCCAGGCCTAAGCGGCTAAACCAAGCTGTCCCTAAACATGTGCTTGTGGCATGAAGGTCCAAGTTACAAACTTGAGACTGAGTGGTTAAAGTCGTGATCCAAGGCAAACAGAGTGTGCTTAAGAGCTCTGGATACCTCTGACTGGGGACTCTAGCAAAGCTGAGTCACAATCTGAAAAGGTTCACCCAGTTATGTGTCTGTGGCATTTGTGTATCCGGTGGTAATACTGGAAAACAAAGTGCTTAGGGCCACGGCCAAGACTCATAAAAGTAGCTGTGTTCAAGAATCAACATACTTAACTAGGAAAATCAATAATACTATCTGACTTCTGAGTTCCTATAGATGCCAATCATTCTGAATTTCAAAGGATAAAGTGAGATGCCAAAACTATTTGGAAGCAAAAAGCTACTAGCCCCGCTCATCTAATTAGAATCTGAGCTTCACTTAAAACTCTGAGATATTATTTGCTTCTTAATTTCTTTTTATCCTCTTTTATTCATCTAGTTGCTTGAGGACAAGAAACAGTTTAAGTTTGGTGTTGTGATGAGCGGATAATTTATACGCTTTT
>NC_029775.3:77460840-77461119 GCF_000817695.3 Arachis duranensis | reverse complement strand
AATAATATTAGTTTTTAGGCAAAAATTATATTTCTGGACTTTACTATGAGTTTGTGTATTTTTTTGTGATTTCAGGTATTTTCTGGCTGAAATTGAGGGAGTTGAGCAAAAATCTGAGTTAGGCTGAAAAAGGACTGCTGATGCTGTTGGATCCTGACCTCCCTGCACTCGGAATGGATTTTCTGGAGCTACAGGTGTCCAATTGGCGCGCTCTCAACGGCGTTGGAAAGTAGACATCCAGGGCTTTCCAGCAATATATAATAGTTCATACTTTGCGCA
>NC_029775.3:77457419-77460788 GCF_000817695.3 Arachis duranensis | reverse complement strand
ACGACGTAACTTGGCGTTAAACGCCAAGTTCATGCTGCTGTCTGGAGTTAAACGCCAGAAAAACGTCATGATCCGGAGTTGAACGCCCAAAACACGTCATAACCTGGAGTTTAACGCCAAGAAAGGCCTCTACTCGTGAATAGCTTTAGTCTCAGCCCCAGCACACACCAAGTGGGCCCCAGAAGTGGATTTCTGCACCAATTATCTTAGTTTACTCATTTTGTGTAAACCTAGGTTACTAGTTTACTATTTAAACAACTTTTATAGACATTTCGTGTACCTCATGACATTTTCAGAACTGAATTACATACTTTTTGATGGCATGAGTCTCTAAACTCCATTGTTGGGGGTGAGGAGCTCTGCAGCGTCTCGATGATTTAATACAATTCCTTTGATTTCCATTCAAACA
Source organism: Arachis duranensis (assembly GCF_000817695.3). NCBI lineage: Eukaryota > Viridiplantae > Streptophyta > Magnoliopsida > Fabales > Fabaceae > Arachis > Arachis duranensis. The sequence goes on along the minus strand of NC_029775.3, from coordinate 77,460,379 downwards.
CGCTTGTTCTTATCTAAGATGTTCATTCGCGCTTAATTATGGAGAAGGTGATGATCCGTGACACTCATCACCTTCCTCAATCCATGAACGTGTGCCTGACAACCACCTCCGTTCTACATCAGATTGAATGAATATCTCTTAGATTCCTTAATCAGAATCTTCGTGGTATAAGCTGGATTGATGGCGGCATTCATGAGAATCCGGAAAGTCTAAACCTTGTCTGTGGTATTCCAAGTAGGATTCTGGGATTGAATGACTGTGACGAGCTTCAAACTCCTGAAGGCTGGACGTTGGTGACAGACGCAAAAGGATCAATGGATTCTATTCCAACCTGATTGAGAACCGACAGATGATTAGCCGTACTGTGACAGAGCATAGGAACGTTTTCACTGAGAGGATGGGAAGTAGCCATTGACAACGATGATACCCTACATAGAGCTTGCCATGGAAGGGATCTTGCGTGTGGGAAAAGGATTTCAAGGAAAAGTTGAGATTCAGAGGACAAAGCATCTCCAAAACTCCAACATCTTTCTCATTACTACACAACAAGTAACGCTGTTATTCTCTTTTATTTTTATAATCAAATCTAGTAATTTCACTAAATTCTTATTGGCCTCCTGACTAAGATTAATAAAATAAACATTGATTGCTTCAAGCCAATAATCTCCGTGGGATCGACCCTTACTCACGTAAGGTATTACTTGGACGACCCAGTGCACTTGCTGGTTAGTTGTGGGAATCACAAATTCGTGCACCAGGCACCAGCCCGGCGTTTAACGCCAGAAATGGCCCAAAGAGCAATTTTGCTCAACACTTGGTGCAGGGATGACTTTTCCTTGACACCTCAGGATCTGTGGACCCCACAGGATCCCCACCTACCCCACCACTCTCTCTCTCTTCTTCACCCATTCACCAATCACCTCAACACCTCTTCCCAAAAAAAAAAACCCTTCACCTATCAAATCCCATCTTTCTCTTCACCACTCACATCCATCCTTCATAAAATCCCACCTACCCCACCATTCAAATTCAAACCACTTTCCCTCCCAAGCCCACCCATACATGACCGAACCATAACCCCCCCCACTCCTATATAAACCCTTCTTCACTCCTTCATTTTCACACAACCTAAACACTACTTCTTCCCCCTTTGGCCGAACCACAAGGGCTCCATATCTTCTATTTCTTCTTCTTCTACTCTCTTCTTTCTTCTTTTGCTCGAGGACGAGCAAACCTTTTAAGTTTGGTGTGGTAAAAGCATTGCTTTTTATTTTTCCATAACCATTTATGGCATCCAAGGCCGGAGAAACCTCTAGAAAGAGGAAAGGGAAGGCAAAAGCTTCCACCTCCGAGTCATGGGAGATGGAGAGATTCATCTCAAGGGTGCATCAAGAGCACTTCTATGAAGTTGTGGCCTTGAAGAAGGTGATCCCCGAGGTCCCTTTCAAACTCAAAAAGAGTGAATATCCGGAGATCCGACATGATATCCGAAGGAGAGGTTGGGAGGTTCTTACCAACCCCATTCAACAAGTCGGAATCTTAATGGGTTCAAGAGTTCTATGCCAATGCATGGATCACCAAGAACCATGATCAAAGTGTGAACCCGGACCCAAAGAATTGGCTTACAATGGTTCGGGGGAAATACTTGGATTTCAGTCCGGAAAATGTAAGGTTGGCATTCAACTTGCCCATGATGCAAGGAGATGAACATCCTTACACTAAAAGGGTCAACTTTGATCAAAGATTGGACCAAGTCCTCACAGTCATTTGTGAAGAGGGCGCCCAATGGAAGAGAGATTCAAGAGGAAAGCCGGTTCAATTGAGAAGGCATGACCTCAAACCCGTGGCTAGGGGATGGTTGGAATTTATCCAACGCTCAATCATTCCCACTAGCAACCGGTCCAAAGTTACTATAGACCGGGCTATCATGATTCATAGCATCATGATTGGAGAAGAAATAGAAGTTCATGAGGTGATATCCCAAGAACTCTATAAGGTGGCGGACAAGTCCTCTACCTTGGCAAGGTTAGCCTTCCCTCATCTCATTTGTCACCTCTGTTATTCAGTTGGAGTTTACATAGAGGGAGACATCCCCATTGATGAGGACAAGCCCATCACTAAGAAAAGGATGGAGCACACAAGAGATCCCACTCATCATGAGATCCCTGAGATTCCTCAAGGGATGCACTTTCCTCCACAAAACTATTGGGAGCAACTAAACACCTCCCTAGGAGAATTGAGTTCCAACATGGGACAACTAAGGTTGGAGCATCAAGAACATTCTATTCTCCTCCATGAAATTAGAGAAGATCAAAGAATCATGAGAGAGGAGCAACAAAGACAAGGAAGAGACATTGAGGAGCTCAAGTACTCCATAGGATCTTCAAGAGGAAGAAGGAGCCGCCATCACTAAGGTGGACCCGTTCTTTAATTTCCTTGTTCTTTATTTTTCTGTTTTTTTTTTTCGAAAATTAATGCTTATGTTTGTCCATGTTTGTGTCTTGTGATCATTAGTGTCTTAGTGTCTATGCCTTAAAGTTATGAATGTCCTATGAATCCATCACCTTTCTTGAATGAAAACTGTTCTTAATTGAAAAAGAGAAGAATTGCATGAATTTTGAATTTTATAACAGATTAATTATTTTGATGTGGTGGCAATACTTTTGTTTTCTGAATGTATGTTTAAACAGTGCATATGTCTTTTGAATTTGTGGTTCATGAATGTTGGCTCTTGAAAGAATGATGAAAAAGGAGACATGTTACTGAGGATCTGAAAAATCATAAAAAAAATGATTCTTGAAGCAAGAAAAAGTAGTGAATACAAAAAAAAAAAGAGAAAGAAAACGAAAAAAAGAGAGAGAAAAGAAAAAATTAAAAGTTGTGATCCAAGGCAAAAAGAGTGTGCTTAAGAACCCTGGACACCTCTAATTGGGGACTCTAGCAAAGCTGAGTCACAATCT
>NC_029775.3:77444132-77457248 GCF_000817695.3 Arachis duranensis | reverse complement strand
TGGTGTTGTGATGAGCGGATAATTTGTACGCCTTTTGGCATTGTTTTTAGTATATTTTTAGTATGTTCTAGTTGGTTTTTAGTATATTTTTATTAGTTTTTAGTTAAAATTCACTTTTCTGGACTTTACTATGAGTTTGTGTGTTTTTCTGAGATTTCAGGTATTTTCTGGCTGAAATTGAGGGACCTGAGCAAAAATCTGATTCAGAGACTAAAAAGGACTGCAGATGCTGTTGGATTCTGACATCCCTGCACGCGAAGTGGATTTTCTGGAGCTACAAAAACCCAATTGGCGCGCTCTCAACGGCGTTGGAAAGTAGACATCCTGGGCTTTCCAGCAATGTATGATTGTCTATACTTTGCTCAAGATTTGATGGCCCAAACCGGCGTTCAAAGTCACCCTCAGTATTCCCAGCGTTAAACGCCAGAACTGGCACAAGGATGGGAGTTAAACGCCCAAACTGGCATAAAAGCTGGCGTTTAACTCCAAGAAGAGTATCTACACGAAAATGCTTCAATGCTCAGCCCAAGCACACACCAAGTGGGCCCGGAAGTGGATTTTTATGTCATTTACTCATCTCTGTAAACTCTAGGCTATTAGTTCTCTATAAGTAGGACCTTTTACTATTGTATTTTCATCTTGGTATCTTTAGATCTTTGTATTCTTGGATATTTGGATCTTTGATCACGTTTTGGGGGCTGGCCTCACGGCCATGCCTAGACCTTGTTCTTAGGTATTTTCAACGGTGGAGTTTCTACACACCATAGATTAAGGTGTGGAGCTCTGCTGTACCTCGAGTATTAATGCAATTACTATTGTTCTTCTATTCAATTACGCTTGTTCTTGTTCTAAGATATCACTTGTCGCGATTGTGGGGCGTTAGTGACAGACGCAAAAGAATCACTGGATTCTATTCCGACATGATCGAGAACCGACAGCTAGATAGTCGTGCCGTGATAGGGTGCGTTGAACATTTCCACTGAGAGGATGGGAGGTAGCCACTGACAACGGTGAAACCCTTGCATACAGCTTGCCATGGAAAGGAGTAAGAAGGATTGGATGAAGACAGTAGGAAAGCAGAGAGACGGAAGGGACCAAGCATCTCCATACGCTTATTTGAAATTCCCACCAATGAATTGCATAAGTATCTCTATCTTTATCTTTATGTTTTATTCATCATTCATAACCATTTGAGTTTGCCTGACTAAGATTTACAAGGTGACCATAGCTTGCTTCATACCAACAATCTCTGTGGGATCGACCCTTACTCGCGTAAGGTTTATTACTTGGACGACCCAGTACACTTGCTGGTTAGTTGTGCGAAGTTGTAGTGATCACAATTTCGTCCACCAATAACCATAGCTTGCTTCAAGCCGACAATCTCCATGGGATTGACCCTTACTCACGTAAGGTTTATTACTTGGACGATCCAGTGCACTTGCTGGTTAGTTGTGCAAAGTTGTGAAAAAGAGTTGAGATTACAATTGTGCATACCAAGTTGTTGGCGCCATTGAGATCACAATTTCGTGCACCAAGTTTTTGGCGCCGTTGTCGGGGATTGTTCGAGTTTGGACAACTGACGGTTCATCTTGTTGCTTAGATTAGTTAATTTTCTTCTTGTTTCAACCTTTATTTTATTTTCAAAAATCTTTCAAAATTTTTCTTCTTTTTCATCTTTCTAAAAATAATTTTCGAAAAATCCAAAAAAATTAATAAAATCATAAAATCAAAAATATTTTTGTGTTTTGTGTTTGAGTCTAGAGTCAAGTTTTAAGTTTTGTGTCAATTGCATTTTTTATTTTCCAAAAAATTTTCGAAAATTCATGCATCTGTTCTTCATGATCCTCAAGTTGTTCTTGGTAAGTCTTATTGTTTGATCTTCATATTTTCTTGTTTTGTGTCTTTTGTTGTTTATCATATGCATTTTTGCATTCATAGTATCTAAACATGAAAAATTTCTAAGTTTGGTGTCTTGCATGTTTTTCTTTTCTTAAAAATTCTTCAAAAATAAAGTCTTGATGTTCATCATGATCTTCAAAGTGTTCTTGGTGTTCATCTTGACATTCATAGTGTTCTTGCATGTTTTCTTTGTTTTGATCTTAATTTTTCATGTTTGAGTCATTTTGTAGTTTTTCTCTTTCCTCATTAAATTCAAAAAAATCAAAAAAATATCTTTCCCTTATTTCACTCATAATTTTCGAAATCTTTGGGTTGACTTAGTCAAAATTTTTTAAAATAAGTTGTTTCTTATTAGTCAAGTCAAGATTTCAATTTTAAAAATCTTATCTTTTCAAAACTTTTTCAAAAATCAAATCTTTTTTATTTTTCTTTTATATGTTTGAAAAATTTTTAAAATTGATTTTCAAAATCTTTTTCTTATCTTTCTTTCATAATTTTCGAAATTACACTAACAATTAATGTTTTGATTCAAAAATTTCAAGTTTGTTACTTTCTTGTTAAGAAAGATTCAAAGTTTAAATTTTAGAATCATATCCTTTGATTTCTTGTTAGTCAAGGCATTAACTTTAATTTTCAAAATCAAATCTTTCTAAATTTCTTTTTCAAATCTTTTTCAAAATAAATTTCAATCATATCTTTTCAATCATATCTTTTCAAACATATCTTTTTCAAATCATATCTTTTTCAAAATTTAATTTCAAAATATCTTTTTCTAACTTCTTATCTTTTCAAAATTGATTTTCAAATCTTTTTCAACTAACTAATTGACTTTTTGTTTGTTTTACTATTTCTTATCTTTTTCAAAACTACCTAACTACTTTTCTCTCTCTAATTTTCGAAAATTCCTCACCCTTTTTCAAAATTCTTTTTAATTAACTAATTATTTTAAATTTTAATTTTATTCTATTTCTTCTCTTAATTTTCGAATACTAACTAATTTTAAAATAAAAACAAAAATATTTTTCTTTTCTTTTCTTCTAATTTTCGAATTTCCCTCTCTCTCTTTCTATTTATTTATTCATTTACTAACACTTCTCTTCATCTTAAAATTCGAACCCTCTCTTTCTCTCTGTGTTTGAATTCTTCTCTTCTCCTTCTCCTATTCTTATCTTCTTCTACTCACATAAAGGAATCTCTATACTGTGACATAGAGGATTCCTCTCCTTTTCTGTTCTTTTCTTTTTCACATGAGCAGGAGTAAGGATAAGAACATTCTTGTTGAAGCTGATCCGGAACTTGAAAGGACTCTGAAGAGGAAGCTAAGAGAAGCTAAAATACAACACTCTGAAGAGGACTTTACTGAAATTTTCGAAAAAGAAGTAGAGATGGCCGAACCCAATAACAATGGTGGAGGTGCAAAGAAGATGCTTGGTGACTTTACTGCACCAAATTCTAACTTCCATGGAAAAAGCATCTCAATCTTTGCCATTGGAGCAAACAATTTTGAGCTAAAGCCTCAATTAGTTTCTCTGATGCAACAGAATTGCAAGTTTCAGACTTCCATCAGAAGATCCTTTTTAGTTCTTAACTGAATTCTTGCAAATCTATGATACTGTTAAGACCAATGGAGTTGATCCCGAGGTCTATAAGCTTATGCTTTTCCCTTTTGCTGTAAGAGACAAAGTTAGAACATAGTTAGACTCTCAGCCTAGAGATAGCCTGAACTCTTGGGATAAGCTGGTCACGACTTTCTTAGCCAAGTTTTTTCCCCCTCAAAAGCTGAGCAAGCTTAGAGTGGATGTTCAAACCTTCAGACAGAAAGAAGGTGAATCCCTCTATGAAGCTTGGGAAAGATACAAGTAACTGACCAAAAAGTGTCCTTTTGACATGCTTTCAGAATGGACCATCCTGGATATATTCTATGATGGTCTGTCTGAATTATCTAAGATGTCATTGGACTATTCTGCAGGTAGATCTATTCACCTGAAGAAAACGCCTACAGAAGCTCAGGAACTCACTGACATGGTTGCAAATAACCAGTTCATGTACACTTCTGAAAGGAATCCTATGAGTAATGGGACGCCTCAGAAGAAGGGAGTTCTTGAAATTGATGCTCTGAATGCCATATTGGCTCAAAACAAAATGTTGACTCAGCAAGTCAACATGATTTCTCAGAGTCTGAATGGATTGCAAAATGCATCCAACAGTACTAAAGAGGCATCTTTTGAAGAAGAAACCTATGATCCTGAGAACCCTGCAATGGCAGAGGTGAATTACATGGGTGAAGCCTATGGAAACGCCTATAATTCCTCATGGAGAAATCATCCAAATTTCTCATGGAAGGATCAACAAAAGCCTCAACAAGGCTTTAATAATGGTGAAAGAAATAGGTTTAGCAATAGCAAGCCTTTTCCATCATTCTCTCAGCAACAGATAGAAAATTCTGAGCAGAGCCCCTCTAGCTTAGCAAACATAGTCTCTGATCTATCTAAGGCCACTCTAAATTTTATGAATAAAACACGGTCCTCTATTAGAAATTTGGAGGCACAAGTGGGCCAGTTGAGTAAAAGAGTCACTAAAATTCTTCCTAGTACTCTCCCAAGCAATATAGAAGAAAATCTAAAAAGAGAGTGCAAGGCCATAACCTTACTTGGTGTGGCCGAACCTAGAGAGGAGGAGGAAGACGTGAATCCCAGTAAGAAAAATGCCAAGTTATTTGGTAATGAGACTTGGGTGGATGAACCCCCTTTGCTCACCAATGAACTGAATGACTTGGTTAGGCAGACATTACCTCAAAAGAAACAGGATCCTGGTAAATTCTTAATTCCTTATACCATAGGCACCATGACCTTTGAGAAGGCTCTGTGTGACCTGGGGTCAGGCATAAACTTAATGCCACTCTCTGTAATGGAGAAACTAGAAATCTTTGAGGTACAGGCTGCTATATTCTCATTAGAGATGGTAGATAAATCCATGAAAAAGGCTTATGGACAGGTAGAGGACGTGCTAGTAAAGGTCAAAGGCCTTTACATCCCTGCTGATTTCATAATACTAGACACTGGGAAGAATGAGGATGAATCTATCATCCTTGGAAGACCCTTCCTAGCCACAGCAAAAGCTGTGACTGATGTGGACAGAGGAGAGTTGATCCTTCAATTAAATGAGGACTACCTTGTGTTTAAAACTCAAGGATCTCCCTCTGTAACCATGGAGAGGAAGCAAGAAAAGCTTTTCTCAATGCAGAGTCAAACAAAGCCCCCACAGTCAAACTCTAAGTTTGGTGTTGGGAGGCCACAACCAAACTCTAAGTTTGGAGTTGAACTCCCACATTCAAACTCTAAGTTTGGTGTTGGGAGGCCCCAACAATGCTCTGAACATCTGTGAAGCTCCATAAGAGCTCACTATCAAGCTATTGACATTAAAGAAGTGCTTATTAGGAGGCAACCCAATTTTATTTTTCTATGTTATTTTCCTTTTTTTAGGTTGATGATCATGTGGAGTCACAAAAACTACTGAAAAATTATAGAAAAATAAAAAACAGCATTAAAAATAGCACACCCTGGAGGAGAAACTTACTGGCATTTAAATGCCAGTAAGGGTAGCAGAATGGGCGTTTAACGCCCAGTCTGGCACCATTCTGGGCGTTAAACGCCAGAAAGAAGCACCAGACTGGTGTTAAATGCCAGAAAGAAGCAACAAACTAGTGTTAAACACCAGAAACAGGTTGCAGCTTGGCATTTAACGCCAGGGATACATTTTCCTCCATACAACTATTGGGAGCAACTAAGGATAGGAGCACCAAAAGCACTAAGGGTGGAGCACCAAAAGCACTCCATTATCCTGCATGAAATCAGAGAGGAACAAAAAGCTATGAGGGAGGAGCAACAAAGGCAAGGAAGAGACATAGAGGAGTTCAAGCACTCCATAAGTTCTTCAAGAGGAAGACGCCACCCTCACTAAGGTGGACTCATTCCTTAATCTCCTTGTCTATTCATTTTTCTATTTTCGGTTTTGAGCTTTATGTTTGGCTATGTTTTGTGTCTTTATTACATGATCATTAGTGTCCAGTGTCTATATCTTAAAGCTATGAATAACTCCATGAATCCTTCACCTCTCTTAAATGAAAAATGTGCTTAATTACAAAAGAACAAGAAGTACTTGGATTTCAAATTTTATCTTGAAATTAGTTTAATTATTTTGATGTGGTGGTAATACTTTTTGTTCTCTAAATGAATGCTTGAACAGTGCATATTTTTTATAGTGAAGTTTATGAATGTTAAAATTGTTGGCTCTTGAAATAATGATGAACAAAGAGAAATGTTATTGATGATCTGAAAAATCATGAAATTGATTCTTGAAGCAAGAAAAAGCACTGAATAAGAAAGCTTGCGAAAAAAAGAGAGAAGTGGCGAAAATTAAAATTAAAAGAAAGAAAAAGAAAAAGCAAAATAGCCCTTTAAACCAAAAGACAAGGGTAAAAAGGATCCAAGGCTTTGAGCATCAGTGGATAGGAGGGCCCAAGGAAATAAAATCCAAGCCTAAGTGGCTAAATCAAGCTGTCCCTAACCATGTGCTTGTGGCATGAAGGTCCAAGTGAAAAGCTTGAGACTGAGTGGTTAAAGTCGTGATCCAAAGCAAAAAGGGTGTGCTTAAGAACTCTGGACACCTCTAACTGGGGATTTTAGCAAAGCTGAGTCACAATCTGAAAAGGTTCACCCAGTTATGTGTCTGTGGCATTTATGTATCTAGTGGTAATACTGGAAAACAAAGTGCTTAGGGCCATGGCCAAGACTCATAAAGTAACTGTGTTTAAGAATCAACATACTGAACTAGGAGAATCAATAACACTATCTAAAATTCCGAGTTCCTATAGATGCCAATCATTCTGAATTTCAAAGAATAAAGTGAGATGCCAAAACTGTTCAGAAGCAAAAAGCTACTAGCCCCGCTCATCTAATTAGGACTAAGTTTCATTGATATTGTGAGATTTATTGTATATTCTCTTCTTTTTATCCTATTTTGTTTTCAGTTGCTTGGGAAAAAGCAACAATTTAAGTTTGGTGTTGTGATGAGCAGATAATTTATATGCTTTTGGCATTATTTTTATATAGTTTTTACTAGGATCTAGCTACTTTTTAGTATATTTTTATTAGTTTTTATGCAAAATTCACATTTCTGGACTTTACTATGAGTTTGTGTATTTTTTTATGATTTCAGGTATTTTCTTGCTGAAATTGAGGGACCTGAGCAAAAATCTGATTCAGAGGCTAAAAAAGGACTGCTAATGCTGTTGGATTCTGACCTCCCTGCACTTGAAATGGAATTTTTGGAGCTACAGAAACCCAAATGGCTCTCTCTCAATTGCGTTGGAAAGTAGACATCCAGGGCTTTCCAGCAATATATAATAGTTCATACTTTGCCCGTGTTTAGATGACACAAACAGGCGTTCAACTCCAACTTTCTGTCCTATTCTGGCGTTAAACGCCAGAAACAAGTTGCAAGCCAGAGTCAAATGCCAGAAATAAGTTACAAACTGGCGTTTAACTCCAAGGAAGACCTCTATACGTGAAAGCTTCAATGCTCAGCCCAAGCACATACCAAGTGGGCCCGGAAGTGAATTTCTGCATCATTTACTTATTCATGTAACCCTAGTAACTAGTTTAGTATAAATAGAACTTTTTATTATTATATTATACATATTTGATCAGTTTTATGCTATCTTAGACATTGGGGGCTGGCCTCACGGCCATGCCTGGACTATTATCACTTATGTATTTTCAACGGTGGAGTTTCTACACACCATAGATTAAGGTGTGGAGCTCTGCTGTTCCTCGAGTATTAATGCAATTATTACTATTTTCTATTCAATTCAAGCTTATTCTTATTCTAAGATGTTCACTTGCACTTCAACCTGATGAATGTGATGATCCGTGACACTCATCACCATTCTCACTTATGAACGCGTGCCTGACAAACACTTCCGTTCTACCTACGAAAGCTAGAGTGTGTATCTCTTGGATTCCTGGTCCACGATGCATGGTTGCCTCTCCTGACAACAGAGCCTTCCATTCCGTGAGATTAGAGTCTTTGTGGTATAAGCTAGAATCAATTGGCAGCATTCTTGAGATCCGAAAAGTCTAAACATTGTCTGTGGTATTTCGAGTAGAATTTGGGATGGGATGACAGTGACGAGCTTTAAAATCATGACTGTTGGGCGTAGTAACAGACGCAAAAGGATCACTGGATCCTATTCCAACACAAGTGAGAACCGACAGATGATTAGCCTTACATAACCCATAGCTGGACCATTTTCACTGAGAGGATGGATGGTAGCCATTGACAACGGTGATCCCCCTACATACAGCTTGCCATAGAAAGGAGTATGAAGGATTGGAGGAAGGCAGTAGGAAAGCAAAGATTCAAAAGGGATATAGCATCTCCATACGCTTATCTAAAATTCCCACCAATGAATTACATAAGTATCTCTATCTTTATTTTATGTTTTATTTATATTTTAATTATTAAAACTCCATAACCATTTGAATCTGCCTGACTGAGATTTACAAGATGACCATAGCTTGTTTCAAGCCGACAATCTCTGTGGGATCGACCCTTACTCACGTAAGGTTTATTACTTGGACGACCCAGTGCACTTGCTGGTTAGTTGTGCGAAGTTGTGAAAAAGAGTTGAGATTACAATTGTGCGTACCAAGTTGTTGGCGCCATTGAGATCACAATTTCGTACACCAGGTATTAATGGTCCTCTGATCAATTTCATTAACTTTTGTGGCTAATTGACCCATATGAATCTCCAAGTTTTGAATTGTATTTGCAGACCTCTTAGGTATTTGCTTGCTCAGTTGGTCCATTTGCACCTCCAAGTATCTAATGGAGGCTCTGGTTTCCTGCATAAAACTCCTCATCATCTCTCAATTAGAATCTTGTTGGGATTGAGAATTTGCCTGCTGAGGTGGTTGTTGTTGATGAGACTGAAATTGGCAGTTATTATGATTGTTCTGTTGAAAACCGTCGTGAGAATTATTGTTAAAATTCTGAGATCTCTGAGGTTGGTCCCTCCACCCAAGGTTGTATGTCTTAGAGTACAGATCATTATTGGGGTTTCTAGGACCATTCCCCATGTAATTGACCTGTTCAGAAAAAGATTGAGCATAATCATAATTCTCATTTTGTATAAAATTACCTGTCATGTCATAAAGGACCTCTTGAGGTGAATTTTGGGTGTTGATAGCTGAGACTTGCATACCACCCATCTGCTGAGTAAGTAAATTTATTTGCTGAGACATAAGCTTGTTCTGGGCAAGAATAGCATTAAGAGTTTCTACTTCTATAACACCCTTCTTCTGAGGAGTCTCAGAGTTTATAGGATTCCTGTTAGATGAGTATAAATATTGGTTGCTAGCAACCAACTCAATAAGCTCAATAGTCTCCTCCGGTGTCTTCTTCATGTGCAATAAACCACCCACAGAATTATCTAAGCACATCTTGGATATTTTACCCAAGCCTTCATAAAAGATATCTAGGGGGGTCTCAAAAGATGAATTGGACCTCAAATATTTTGCATTTTGTTAATGGCATAGGAAAAAAAATTAAAAGCCCATTTACCTGAAAATATTTTTTTTGCTCAAGTTGAAAAATAAAAATGATATATTGACTAGAATTATCATTGAATATATTTTTAAAATTTAATTGTATGTAAAGTGAATTTTTTTTTAGAACAGTAAATAGGACCCTTTTAATATTATTATAAACTAAATTTAATTTCTCAAATAAATACCACTATAATAATAATAAAAATATATGCAGGTGTAATATTACTTATATTTGAATTATAGATTTGGTCTAATATTTTAAAAGTTATTGCTTCTTTGTAGATCGACCAAAAAACATGTTAAAAACGATATTTGAATGGATATGTAGTTTATTTTATTTATAAAATTCATCATTTGGTTATATGAATTATGATTTTTTTTAATGCAAGAACAGTTTATTATATAACACCTTTATTATTAGAATGTCATATTTTTTATTGCAATAAAACATTAGACATAGATGAGACACTAAAAAGCAGACGGTTCTTTTTATTAAATGAAATTTATTATTAAAGTATCTTTTATAATATTTTTAATTTTTTAGAACCAAATAATTGTACATAGAAATTAAGAATAATGTTTTAAAATAACAATTAAAATGTTTCTTTAAATTTGTTCAAACATTACAACTTAAAAAAAACCTGATAAAGATCAAGCTAATTTAATATTAACTCAATTTATTTTATTTTAATTAGGGGATGAATATACACAAATAATATTTCAAATCATTTTTGATAATCTTGCTTCAAACAAATTAAAACTTAATTGTTAAAATAATTTGATCACATAGCATTACTAACGATGAAATATCAATTTTTTGTGACTTAAAAAAAATAAACAACAACAAGAAAGAAAAAATAAATAAGAAACTGCTTAAGAAAGACAGTCCCGTTGAATACTACTCTCAAACTCTTTCTAAGGCAACGGAAGCTCCACTTGGAGAGAAAGGGTCCTCATTGCAGTCTTCGTTATGATGTCTGCTACTGTATTTGTATCTCTCAAAATCAACCGAAGATCAGCACGCCATTTCCAAGACATGATATCTCGAATTTTTAACACCAAAGGATCAATAAACCCAGAGCAACCCTGTAAATTATTGACCATAGTAAAAGCCTCCACACAGTCTGTCTCACATATAATGTCTCTTTGTCCCGAGTCCCATGCTAAAAGAAAGCCTCTCCAAATAGCAAACAACTCTCCTTGCAAAATGTTACGACTCTCAATTGTTACCAGACAGCCTCGTTGCCACCTTCCCTTCCAATCTCTGCTAACACAAGCAAAACCAACTCGAGCATCATTGCCAGGATAGCTAGCATCACAATTAATTTTAAAGGTACTCACTGAGGGGGGAATCCAAAAGCCACTAATGGTGGAGGGGATAGACAGTCGTTGCAACTCAAAAATATTTTGGAGTTTCTTTTCTAAGGACAAAGCCATACCAATTACCTTGTCTGTGGTCCAATACTCATGTGGATGAAAGATCTCATTATTCCTCGAACGCCAAATCTACTAGAGACCAGAAAAGAATCTAAAGGGGCGTTGTTTGCTATTATGTAAGAACCAACTCATCAAATCTATTAGTTGATCGGAGATCCCTAAAGCTTTCCAAACTAGTTGGGCTTTTGGACAATCCTGAATATAATGTAAAACCGATTCTTGACCTGACAAACATCGTGGATAGCTATCCGTATGCGAAATGCCCCTCATAAAATGAAATGCAGCAGTAGGAAGAGCCTTCCGAAGACATAGCCAGGCTAAAAATTTGTGTTTTTTCGAAACATGTTGACGCCAAAGCCAAAGCCAATTACCCCTATCCTCCCAACTAAACATCTTCTTACTGAGCCACAAATAACCACTATGGGCATCGTAAACCTTTGAAGTCGCACCAGTCCAACACCAACCAACCTCTGAACCAGCTTGAACATCCGGATTGTAAGAGTTAATATTGCTTTGCAGAGAGTGATTCAGAGGAGAATAGATATTCTCAAGGTTCCACTGTCCAGATGACCAAAGGTCCAAGATCCTGAGATTCGAATCAGAAATGTGAACATAATCCATCTCCTGACACAGCCGCCACTCTCTTCTCCATTTAGAAAACCAAAAGTTCTGTTCTAAATCCCCAATGCACCAAATAAAACCTTCATTTAGGATATCCCAGGCTCGACATATACTCTTCCAAACATAAGATTCCCTACCTCGAGACCGATTAAAACAATCATCCTTAGAAGAATGGTATTTCTGTGTCAACAGTTGAACCCATAGCTTGTCTGAATGTGAAAAAGTTTCCAAACTAGCTTTCCAAGAAGAGCAATATTAGCACAAAAAGGGTCTCTAATTCCCAGACCTCCAAACTTCTTAGGGGTGACCAACACATTCCAATTAACTAGAATCAGGCCTCTACCATCAACTTGACCCTTCCATAGAAAGTTTCGCATCATGGATTCTATCTTTTTAGTTACCCCTTTAGGGAAGAGAGATACTTGCATGCGGTAAGTAGGAATCGCAGTCACTACTGAGTTGAGCAAACAGAGTCTTCCTGCCTTAAAGATTGATCTGGAAAAAGCGTACGATAGAGTGGATTGGGGATTTCTGAAATAAACCCTTGTGAGTTTTGGCTTTCCTCCTCCGATAGTCAATCTGATTATGCGTTGTGTCACTGCTTCCTCACTGTCTATCCTTTAGAATGGGGATAGATTAAATAGCTTCACTCCGAGTAGGGGTCTTAGGCAAGGAGATCCTATATAACCGTATCTATTTGTGTTGTGTATGGAGAGATTGTCCTGTTCTATTAATCAGCAAGTTGATAAGGGCTTGTGGAAGCCAGTTGTGGTTTCTAAAGGGGGTCCAAGAATTTCTCATTTGATGTTTGTCGATGATTTGCTTCTTTTCTGTAAAGCCGAAAAACAGCAAGTTCAAACTGTAATGGTAGCTTTGGAAAATTTCTGCAGAGCCTCTGGGATGAAGGTTAATGTGGAGAAATCTAAAGCGCTATGCTCCAGGAATGTTTCAGCGACAAGAAAAGAGATTTTCACCAGAGTGTCCTCCGTCAGATTCGTCCAGAACTTGGGCAAGTATTTAGGGGTGAACCTTAATCACTCTAGAGTGACACGCGCAACTTTCAATAATGTTCTAGACAATATTCGTGGAACGATAAAATATCAATTTAGAAAAATTAGATGACATATCATGTAACAATCAAATAATAAATTAGAATAATTGAGATTTTTTAATTAAATTTTAAAAAATAATTATTTTTCAGAAACACTATATTCCATCTTTTTAATTTGTATCTTACATTGAATATTATCTTAATAAATATAATAATAATAATAATATCAAAACAATAATTATTACTATATTACAAATAATTATTTCAAATTATTATATGCAAAATAACATAAAATAATCTTTTATATCTTAAATTCGTCAACATATCCATACAAAGAGAGAAACTAAATTAATAAGTCTTGGGTCGAACTCATTTTTATAAAGAAGTTATATCTATTCTTTGAATTAAGATTTTTTTATATAAACTTGATCAACATCTACAGTTAAATATCAAACAAAAATCAAACGAAATAATTCCAAAAAAATATATATATATATA
>NC_029775.3:77434172-77444070 GCF_000817695.3 Arachis duranensis | reverse complement strand
ATTAATATATGAATTTAATCCTCGAGTAAGGACGATGATGAAGACGCCATAGGAAATGGCTCCGAGACGGGTGAATTGGGTGACGAAATCCGCGGAAATGGCATCGGCGGGACTACAACCACTCATTAAATTCCTAAATTACCAAAGTCAACGCGATATCATTCTTATAAAGTCACATGTATTCTTGTTATAACAATATTAATCGAAGATAAATATTAAAACACTAAATGAGTCATATTTTGTGTTTTTTTTCCATAACAATGATTAATGAATATCACATATTATAACTTGTGAAATTATACTATAAAATATTAAACAAAAAAATATTAAAAAATTATATATTAATTTGTAATATTTTGTTTTTAAAAATTTATCCATAATTTATGATTAATAACTATGAAATTACATATATGTTATTTATCTTTTATATATTTATTTTATAAAAACTTATTTTTTTCGTATCAACGATGTTAGTGGCTATAAAGAGACTGTTACGATTAAATAAAATTATAAAAAAATTAAAAATAAAATTAGTTGATATTTTATGATAATTCATTTAGTTTTTAATTTAAGTTTAAATTAGATTATATATTAATTTTTTTTGTTTTTTATCCTAATAATTGTTTGTAATAGATCATATATTTAAACATGTTTTAAAAGAAATTGTTTCATTTTAAAAAATTAAAAGATAACCATGAAATTGAGACTAAGACGAAATAAAATATAATAAACATAAGAGAGTAAAGGTAAAATAAACCAAAATAAAATTAAAAAAAAAAAGTAATTAAAAAAAGTAGAAGAAGACAGAAAAGACTATGTGTATAATGGATAAAAATACACTATTTTAATAATTCATATGAAATACAAATATTTTTTAACACAGATTTCATTATAGCCTCTTTAATTTCTTAAGCTTAATATTCCTAATTTAAAATAAAATATATTGTTACCAATTTATTTCAAATATTTATATTCATTCTTAAAATTTTATTAGAAAAACACACATTATCCAAATACATGCCTAATACAACATATATTTTTTCAAAAATTTTGAATCAATTATTTTCTTCTGTAAACATGCACAACAATATAATAGTAATAACTAATGTTGGTTTCGGCCATATAAAAAACTCTACACATAGATACAACAGTTTATTTTTTTGTCGATACACTATACTTTATCCACTTCTCCCTAAACCCACTATCAAGTTTTACAAGCACAATCCATATACAGAATTGTATACATATAAAGGAGCCCACTCCCAATGACAAAAAAGAAAAAATAAAGAACCGAGCCCATTACTTTCCTAGACACATTACGGGATTTGCACGGTAGCTCTTTCTCTCCCTAGCCGTGGCTCCATCAAGCAAGCCCGACAAGCTGTAGAGATCTCAAACAAGCCTGTAAGGAGCGCCGTGCCACTTGTCACTCAATTCTTGAATCTGTATCATTAACATCTGTAGCATATAATTGGTCGAAATCTACTTAATATACTACAACTGGATTTTCCCCCGACTACTAAATATGACGTGTCGATCTCTCATACTTCCGTTTTCCCTAAATAAATAATTTTTTTCTATTCTAAATTATCAATTATCAATTAAAAATACTTTTAATAATTTTAATGATAATAATAATATCAATAATAGTAATAATAATAAAATAAATCTTTGTTATCCGATTCACGTATATCAAATAATTTTTTTAAATTATTTTATAAAAAATATCTTTAATATAATTATTTTGTATTTAATATTTAATGAATAATATATAATTATACTAATTTAAAAATATATTTTTATTATAATTGTATCAAATCAAAATTTAATGCACTATTAAACTATTTATCAATTCTCAATTAAAAATACTTTTATTCATTTTAATGATAATAATAATATCAATAATAGTAATACTAATAATAAAAAATTTTGTTACCCGTGATATGATGAAATTAATATATAATTATACTAATTTAGGAACATATATTCATTATAATTGTGTCAAATCAATATTTAATGCATTATTAAAAAATTACCTTAATAATAGATAATTTACATATTTATTTTTATTTTACTAAAGTCTATATATAGTGTTTTTCTGTGGTACATGAATCTAAATTTGAGAGTCAATTCATAATTTTATATTTAGTGTTTTTTTTATTTTTTTTACTACTTCATAGATTAAGAATGTATTCTTCGTTTTTTTATTGAAGTTGATCCTTTTAAGGTACAATTTATAATTTTTTATAATATTTTTCATATACTCATTCTATTATATTATTTTTTGATAATTTTTTATTTGTTGTTAATCTAAGTTATTCTTATCGTCTAATGTTCCAGTTCGATTGTCTTTTGCCACAATCATTTACAATGCATCACATCCATGAAATACCCCATCGAGTTGTCTTCACTGATTCGGATTCCAACTACATGGATGTAAGCGTTCAAAGAAGAGGCAATAGTCTCTACTTTACCGAAGGATGGTTTGATCTACTCACCTATTATGACCAACCCAATGGAATGTGGTTAAAGTTAGATTTCTTAGGAGGAGCTCGATTTTTGATTGAGGAATTGCATCCACAGAACTTTATAAGGCAAGTTCAAGTTCCATCCCCTCCATACTTTTTACGTCTGCCCAAAAATCTTTGAAGTGGAAAACATAATGAAATTGAATTCTCTCAGTTTCAGTTTAGTTTTGCTAAATTCGTGACAAATTCAAATATGCAATTTCAACGATTGGTAATATATTTAAATTTTCTTAGTTTAAGCTGTTCATTATTATAATAATTTTTTAACATATTTTGATTTTTTTCAGAAATTACCAGCTGTCTTTTGCATGCATGCAATACCATTGAGGGGAATAAGAGTTAGTTTGATTTCTCAGTGTGGCAATTCTATACTTTTCCACATTGCATGGATAGCGGATGATGAAGCTTATCTAACAAGAGGATGGTCTGATTTTGCATGAATTATAAATATTGAAACTTACGATATTATTTCAATTGGTTGTCGTTACAAGAATGATTCTATACTATACGTGACTAAGGACTAGAATAGGTTCAATATTGTTTAGGTAATTTGGTTTTACTATTAGTATTTGATTAAATTATAATTATAGAATTTTAAATTATTGCCTCAATTTATATATTACGATTATTTTTTGTGGATGTGCTATTTTTGAATAATTTAATAAAATAAAATAGTATCAGGTATTATTAAGTTTATTTTTATCCTTTATTTTTTTATTTGTATTTTCATTATATTTGACAAAAAAAGAACCTACACATATATTAAATCGTTGACCTAAAGACAATTTATTTTTTAATAAAAACAGATTTTATTTATAATTGAAATAAAATTTATTTGCCAATAATCGGTGGATAAAATTAAAATTACACCCGTGTCATATAATTATAATGGATTAATTGGTATAAAATGAAATTATACCCTACCATGAGTAATAATCTAAATAATTATATCTTAACAAAATATAATTTGAAATCATTTATAAACAATTCTCTTAACAAAAATAATTATTTAATAATTGATTTAAAAATCAATGTAAAAAATAATTATAAATAATAGTATTATTAACTGGGTAAATAATATAATTTCAAATTATTACTTGATATATAAATAATATATGGAAATCTATTGAGTAAATCAATGATTTTGCACCTTAATAATTTGACAATTATTACTCAATGAACCAGTTAATTGAATTAGTAATAATAATTTCCAATTTCAAATTTTGTTTATTAAGTAGTTATTAAAAACTGGATAATAACTATTTACACGGGAAAATCATTGATAAATTCAATTAACCATATAGAAGATAATATACTAACAGTTTTAGTATATTATTTATGGCAAGCGAAATTATTTCCTCAGATTTTCTATTAAAATTGAAACTAGTAATAGTTTAAAAAAAGGTTTATTAATAAAATTACTAATAGTCACATTTCTATACACAGGATATATGTTTTCTATATATTATTTAAAAAATATAATAAAACATGAATAACGAATGAGTATGTTATTTCTTCGACTAGCTAATTAATGCAAAATCGAGTACCATTTTTTATTCGATTGAGGTCATATTTTGTTTGGTGAAAGTTTCAATCACCTTAATTAAATCCTGTCTTTGTGCCTTAACTTATACAGGTAGTAATATGTTACATATTATTTGGTATATCTAAGTAGTTATTTCCCATAGCGGAGATGTAAAAAATCATATTAAGGTTTATTACCAAATAATTAGTGGATGAATAATAATAGATGATATCATTTTGGAAAAGTATTTTCATTATAATTATATCAAATCAATATTTAATTATAATAAAATATTTTAATTATAATTATATCATAGAATTATAATAATTACGATATTTATGTTATATATTTTAATCATTTATGTACATAAATAAAATAGAAATCAATCAAATTAAATTATCACGGTAAATAATATGTTATATATTATTACGGAAAATAATTCGTAGATAAAATTGAAATTAATTGATTAATTGGTATAAAATAAAATTATACCCGTGTCATGAGTAATAATCTAAATAATTATATCTTAACAAAATATAATTTGAAATAATTTATAAACAATTATCTTAACAAAAATAATTACTTAATAATTGATTTAAAAATCAATGCAAAAAATAATTTTTAATAATAGTATTATTATCTGGGTAAATAATATAATTTCAAATTATTACTTGAAATATAAATAATATATGAAAATCTATTGACTAAATCAATGATTTTGCACCTTAATAATTTGACAATTATTACTCAATTAACTAATTAATTGAATTAGTAATAACAATTTTTAATTTCAAATTTTGTATATTAAGTCATTATTAAAAATTGGGTAATAACGATTTACACGGGAAAATCATTGATAAATTCAATTAACCATAAAGAAGATAATATACTAACAGTTTTAGTATATTGTTTATGGCAATGAGAATTATTTTCTCAAATTAAATTTTATATAATTATAGTAAGTCTTTATAATTAGAGCAATATAAAATTGTTTCATATATAGCAATAATGTTATACATATTTATATATCTCTTTTTTTATCTCTTTTTTTAAAATATTGGCATATAATTAATGTAGAAAATATATAATATTAAACTGTTTTGTTATGCATATATATGAATTTATATAATAACCTGTATAATTTATACGTATGGCATAATACATATGTCAAAAAAAGATTCCATAATTTTTGAAAACCACTGTTTTGTTATATAAAATTGAAATTGAAATTAAAATTAAATAATTTATATTTATATAATTTTTTTCTATTAGTATCCAGTATCTCCATTAAAAGTTCATATCGTTATAATTAGTGCGTGTATATATATATATATATATAAGTCGTATAATTTTATTCTCTTGACAAACAATTTTATAATTACGGTAATCATATAATTTTATATACAAAGGATAGTGTTGTTTCATGTATATATTTTGCAGGTATTAAAGGATAGCATTGAATTGTTATTCAGTATGTTTAAATTATTTATTGTTTATTACAAAACTTTCTGCATTAGGATTCTCTATTAATTTTGTTCTTCATTTTGAGCTGATTTTGATATTTTCTTACTTCACAGTAAACCAACATATAAAACTTTGTTGATAGATTTAAGTATTACTAGATTATTTATGGTCATATTGAGTATATATGCCTGATTTATTGAAAAAAGTAGATTAAATAACTATTTTATAGTTAATACAATTAACACTATATTAAGAAAAGAAAAACAACGCATACAAGTTATTTTTTTATTAATTAAATTATTATAATTAAAATGAAATTTAACATAACAACTTAAAATTATAATTTCAATCTTATCACGTGTATGGCACGGGTGATTAAACTTGTTATATATAGAGAAAACAGTTCAGGTTTCAGAGTTATCTATCTTCTGGATTGACTTTTCTTACTAACTATTTTAATCATGCAAGATTTAATTCATGGCAAACTATAAGTGGCTAAACCCTAATTCCTTAGACCTTTTTAGCCTCCTCTAAAATTCATCAACCGCCAATTCTTTGGTCACTTAATTTCAATTAGAGGGTGAAGTTCAATTATAGTTTATATGCCACAGAAATCCTAATTACCCAAATATAAGAGGATTATATGTTACGTATCCCGTTAAGTCCAGATAATTAGAAATTTAGGAGAATATGTTTTCAAGCTGTTGTTCAAGTAAAGAGCTTTTCCAAATTATACAAGAACTCAATTAGAACAAATGTCATACTTCTGTTCCACCCAAATTCATAAAATAAAGAACGAAAATAATTCTTGAATTATAAATCAGTACATGAATTAAAATAGAAAGGTAATAGTATCAATCCATAGAATAGACAGAGCTCCTAACCATAACAGTGGAGGTTTAGTTGCTCATGGTTCAGAGAGAAAACTAGGATTTCGATAAACTGTAAAGTGCGAAATGAGGTCTAAGAGAGGAGAAGAGATGTTTCCTTTTATATCTAATCCTAATTAATGTAAAATATATTTTCTAAAACTAAATAATATCTTTTCCTATTTTTAATTAAAATAAAAGATTTGATCAAAAAATAAATAATATCTTCGCTGCCATCATAAATTTGGACGCGGGACCACTTCTTTCCTTAATAATCCATGCCTAACTTGAAAAATCTCAAGTTAGGCACAGCCTTGACCGAATTGATGGAGAAGAAGTATGAACTATTATATATTGTTGGAAAGCTCTGGAAGTTAGCTTTCCAACGCCACTAGAATCACATCAATTGAACCCTTGTAGCTTGATTTATTCAGGTTTGAGTGTATAGAGGTCAAGGTTGACAGCATCATTAGCCTTCTTCTCTTTTTCTGCGGAAACTCCATCAAATTCATCCGAATGCTACCTAAAATAAACAGAATTGTACACGACTCAAAGTAGCATCCATAGTGGCTAAAAGTTAATTAATTCTTGATTAAACTCAACAAATTGAATGTAAATTCACTAGGAAAAGATAGAAAAGATGCTCACGCATCAGTCACCCCTCCTCAAAACCGTGACCATAGCCTTATCTATGGTCACGGTTTTGGCTGTGACCATAGCCTCTATGGTCACCCCTCCTCAAAACCGTGACCATAGCCTTATCTATGGTCATGGTTTTGGCCGTAACCATAGAGCCTATGGTCACCCCTTATCAAAACCGTGACCATAGCCATACCTATGGTCACGGTTTTGGCCGTGACCATAGCCTCTATGGTCACTCCTCCTCAAAATCGTGACCATAGCCATATCTATGGTCACAGTTTTTTACCGTGACCATAGCCTATTTTATTTTATGAGATTTAATTTTATTTTTTAAAGTATAATCACATCCCAAAATGATGATAATCACAATAAATCTAAAAATAAAAAACGATAATCAATAATTAAAATAAGTTGTGATTAAAGTAACTAATTAACATATCAATAAAATCAATAAAATTATACATAAATTAAGTTATAAGTAATAACATTTTTAGATCTATACTACTATATAGTATAAGTAATCCAGCTCCATGTGCATTGGGCTAGTCTTGGTCTAATATTATACAATGGGTGCGTGAGTGTGTTGATTGATGGTGTTAAGGTTGTCTACACATGCACGTGGGAGACCTTGATTGTCTGTAAATACTTTTACCAAACTTCCTCATTGTAACTTTCTGACCTTCGTGGATCATCTTCTTTACTCTTTCTTCAAAACTGTTCCATCCTATAGTACCATTATGCCACAAGATTGCTGCCAACCTCTTCTTGTTAATTAGGCCTCAAAGTGGGAGCATGATCCCCACCATAGTAGCTTCTGAATCCAGACACCATTGCTAAGAGTTAGTACCAGAGTTTGTCATGGAAAATACATCAGTAGTTGCACATGCAATAAAGTTCAAAGTAGCAAGCTGCATTAACATCAAACCTTCATTGTTAAGTATTAGTAATCATGCTTCAACTGAATTTGAAAATTATTAACATGAATATTTATTGCATGAGAAGAAAAATTCTTAAAAGGTTCAAGTTCATTAACCGAGCAAGGAAATCTTCCTTTGTAATAGCATTGACATGAATTATTTATTGCAGAAGTATTTAACTCACTTGGGGTACATCTCCATTCTTCCTTTCAAAACTAAATCTCAGTGATATGTTCAGCAACAATTCAATATACGACAACAAATTCATCTCTAATCATAATTTGCAACAACAAATTCAACTATGATAGTTTTCAAATTCCTAGTTTATTAAATTCAACAAATTCAACTATATTTTTATCAAAATTTTTGAAAATGCTATTGGTCTTACTTTAAATAATTACCTCTTTTAAAATCTCTAAACTCAAAACAAATTCTAAATATAAAACTAGTCACATTAACCATCTCTTAGCCACATAATTAATTCTTAATCAAAATAGCAACTCGTAATCACTTTAATACATTCATAAACTAATAGTACAAGTAAAATATTCAATTCAACATACAAGCAAGTCACAATAAGATAAACAACACAATCACAAGAAAATAAAATAAGCAAACTTTTCAGAGTAATTCAGAACCACATCCAGCTTCAATCATAATTCAGAGTAATCACAACAACTAACTTTTCTCAAATATATTTCATTCATTAATTAACTAATCATATTTCAATTTAATGACAATTAAGCAACCTTACACTCCCACTTTTGTATCTAAGCTTGGAACTTTTCCGATATCACAATTCTAACTTCCATTTTATTAAACATAGTTATTAGAATTAGTAGTAAAATTCCAAGAATTTGGAATCAACAAAGCACAAAATTACACATACATATTCATAATAGTTCATCAACTTCCAATAGCATTTCAAGTATACCCTCATCATCATCAAATCACATAACCAACAGAAATCATCATTGTCAAACACAGCTACAAATCAATCTCATCACAATTTCATCACATTCAACCATATTCACAATCACCAACAATCTCAATTTCATCAATTTTCATCAATTAACCAAACAAGACATTTATAAATTATTTGCAGTTACTCACTAAACTTCATTGGCATTCATAAATTAAAACAGTTAATTTTCAAATAAATTCCCTACCTCAAATAACCGGAACTCGAAGAATTCCTTAATCGCGACAAATTTCTTTTTCCTTTCTCACAGCAGCAGTAGCCTTGAACAAAACCAGCAGCAGCCATAATAGTCCCAAAACCAATACGAGTTACAACAACAATTTTGAAGCAAAGTGACAGAACTAAAATAAGAATATATGACTAGGATTAGAATAAGAACATGGAAAAGGAACAAGTTTGAAGTAGAACAAGAATGAGTGTTATAGTTTTAGAAATGGAGGAATCGGAACCAAAACAAGAAGGCTGATGTTGTCTTCTGACTCTGATGGCGGTGCAAGACTCACCAGCGACCGTGGCAGCAACATCAAGGACAGTGCCTCTTCTAGCTCGCACGGCTCTGTCTCCCTCTCACCCTCGTGTCGTTCTCTTCTCCACGGTGGAATCCAACAGGGACGGCGATGACACCAACTGCGACGGGTTGGCTGTCATGGAACCCTTGGCGGCAAGACGTGATGGCTTTCAACGCATGACTTCTCTCCTCTCAGACGCGTCACAGCGGCGACAACTCATCGGCGGCAGCGGCTTCCTCTGGCGAGCACGAATCGACGATGATGGAGGCTCCTCTCCCTCTCGGCGCTGCTCTGTCTCAACGTCTCTCTCTCTCCTCTTTCCGAACAGTGGCGCAACGACATGGAGGATATCGGCGAGCTGGGAGAAACGATGGCGCGGTGGCGGCGCGACGGTGGTGGCGAGGTGGCTAGACAGCGGCGGCAGCGTGGCTCTTCCTCTCTTTCGATCGCAGCTCTCCTTCT
>NC_029775.3:77419520-77433849 GCF_000817695.3 Arachis duranensis | reverse complement strand
ATAATCCAAAACATAATTATAAATATTGTCTCCAAAATAACATAAACATAATTCAAAACACTCAATTTTTATCTTCATACTCTTGTAAGTTAGGTTGGGGGAAGTTAGGTTTTGGCAAAAAATTGCAAAAATATTCCCTCACTAAAAAAAACCTTAGCCCGACGGGGAAGCCCGCCCCGCCCCGCCAAAGCCCGCCAAAGCCCGCGGTTTAAGCGGTGCGGGTTAGGCGGGCTTTTACTATTTGGCGGTCCCAATTTTCCAGCCCAGCCCGCCTTTTTTGGCGGGTTTAGGCCCGTTTGCCACCCCTAGATTAGGGTTAGGTTCCTGAATTTGGGAATTAGATTTCTGATTCAATTTGAAAATTAAAGTTAAAAATTAGGGACTTTATAAAGGAATAAAAATAGATATGTATAGATATTTTAATAAAATTGGAGGTTGGAGTAATTTTAAAATCAAATATATTTTATCAAAAATATTTAAGAACATTATTTATCAATATATTACTAAATTTAATTAGTTATTTTTAATTTAAATTATAAAATAAATATATTAATTACATTTTATAAAATATTATTTATTCTCAAAATATTAATTATTCAAATTAAATGATATAACTTTTCTTTATTTTTCTATCACCGAAACTTTAATTTCAACAAATATAATAAATTTAATTATTCAAAAACTTGGGATGTTACACCAACTCACGGCAAAGAAAGCACTGATGGCCGAAACAGAAAGACGAGCTTGCGACGGTGATAGAGCGTGACAAAGGACGACGAGCTGCGACGGCGACGACAAGGACGACAATGGCAAGGCGGGATGGATGGCGGCAGCAGCGCGGTTTGAATTAGTTTTCAATTATTAAAATTTTTAAATTTTAATTAATTTAAATTCAAATTATCAAAACTGAATTTAGCTACAAAAATATTCTTGAATAGTAATCAGGTTTAAGGTTAGGGTTAGAACTAAGGTCACCCTTTCGTAAAATCGTGACCGTAGACCCTTTTAGGTCACCCTTCAAAACCGTGACCATAGACCCTCTTTAGTCACCCCCCAAAACCGTGACCATAGACCCTTTTAGGTCACCCTTTTTTGAAAAACCGTGACCATAACCCCTTTTTGGTCACTGTAAAAAACCGTGACCATAGACCCCTTTAGGTCACATACCCCTAAAACTGTGACGATAAAATCTTTTAGGCCACCCCCCAAAACCGTGACCATAAACCCCTTTAGGCCACCTCCTAAAACCGTGACCATAGACCCATTTAGGCCACCCCCCAAAACCGTGACCATAGACCCCTTTAGGTCACCTCCCAAAATCGTGACCATAGATCCTTTTAGGTCACCCTTTTTTGAAAAATTGTGACCATAGCCCCTTTTTAGTCACTGTAAAAAACCGTGACCATAGACCCCTTTAGGTCACCCCCAAAATCGTAATCATAGACCCCTTTAAGCCACCCCAAAACCGTGACCATAGACCTTTTTAGGTCACCCTTTTTTGAAAAACCGTGACCATAGCCCTTTTTTGGTCACTGTAAAAAACCGTGACCATATACCCCTTTAGGTCACCCCCAAAACCATGACCATAGACCCTTTTAGGCTACCCCAAAAACCGTAACCATTGACCCCTTTAGACCACCCCCAAAACCGTGATCATAGACCCTTTTAGGTTACTTTTTTTGAAAAACCGTGACCATAGACCCTTTTTGATCACTGTAAAAAACCGTGACCATAGACTCCTTTAGATCACCATTCAAAACCGTGACCATAGACCCTTTTAGGCCACCCTTTTGTAAAAAATCGTGACCATGGGTACTCTATGGTCACTCTTTCTAAAAAAACCGTGACCATAGTTTTTTTTTGTCACCCTAAAAAATCGTGACTACAGAGGGTCTATGGTCACAGTTTTTTACCGTGGCCAAAAAAACCGTGACCATAGACCCAAAATGTTGTAGTGTGTGCTTCCTAAGTATCATCATCTTATTGGGTGTTTCATTTTCTCCTTCTGTCAGGCCGTTACCGTCTTCTAAAAATATTATTAACTCAAATGAGATTAAAGTAACTTAGGTTAAAATAAACATCTAATTAAAATATGATACATTAGAAAGGGTAACTTACATGTTACTTTAGAGAAGATAGGATACCATTCACTGTAAAATATATTATT
Organism: Arachis duranensis; assembly: GCF_000817695.3. Classification (NCBI taxonomy): domain Eukaryota; kingdom Viridiplantae; phylum Streptophyta; class Magnoliopsida; order Fabales; family Fabaceae; genus Arachis; species Arachis duranensis. Next base: position 77,431,682 of record NC_029775.3, on the reverse strand, counting down.
GATAAAAATAATTTTTGACATATACTTTAGAGACCAAAATCATACTTAACCCTTTAGTTAATTATATACGAGTTGAATAATACGAATACGTAATATTATAGTTAAATGTTATAATAATACTCCGAATACGTATCATAATGCTTGTACCAGTTTGCTTATGAAGACAACACTTTATTAGAACATAGAAGTTGTGCCATATTTCAAGTACAATTTTTGTTGAATCATATATGTGTTTATTGTGTCTTGGTCACAATATTCGAAATATGTAAAATTGCATATATTAATAAATAATTGTGTGAGTTATGAATTTTGGTAAATAATATGTTTAATTAATTTAAATGAAAAAAAATCCTGAACAAAAAATAAGATAGATAATTACAACTTCAAGAAAAATAAGCTGAAGGTTTATTTGCCGCAATACAATTCCTAATAAACACATCCGAATCACAAATAGCCTATGTTGCTTTCAAATTTTGTTTCAACTTTGAAGCTTAACATGCTCCACCACCACCCCCACCTCCTCCACCACCACCACCGCCGCATCCACCCCCACCTCCTCCACCACCAGCATCGACCCCAATAATCCCACCCGCTACAATACCACCATGAATATGATGATGATGGTTATTGCGATGGATAAAACCACCACCATCAGATCCTGAACTTGCTCCTACTGCTCGGCACAATAGACTCAACATTAAAACAGAGGCGAATATTGAGACAGCTACGATGATGAATATTACAAATGGTTCCATCTTCTCAAATAATACTATTTGCCCAGTTGCACGTTAATTTAAAACATTCTTTCATCTTAGTTGCTTTTATAGTCGCAATATGTTTTATCTCGTCAACATAGGGTCGTTTTCTTGTGTGTTTAAGGAACAAACTCGTTGAAATGTATGTATATGTTATCGTGTTTTGTTTATTTGTGCAACACAAGTTGCTAATATTGTGGGGCATCGGTTTTGTTGAAAATGTGCAAGAATGACCATGTCTCGTTTGAAAATTTTATATACTTCTCGAATATCATATTATCCATTTCAATAAGTATTACTTTGAAACTTTAAAAACATTTAAATTTCTTTGTATTGCATGATTCATAAAATGTTGTATTCAACAATCCTGAATCATATAGTACTATGTAAATTGTAAAGTGCCAATGTTTTACTTCGTGCATGTGTTTGATTTCTAACATCGGTTCCGTTTACATATTTGAATGTTTTCAATTATTTGTCACATTTATAACATTTAATTAGCATTATTTTTCTAAATTTATTATAATATTTCTACGATGATGCAATTTTAAGAAGAAAATAAGAGTACTATTAACACTATATTAATTAAAGTTTTTTTATACAGAGTTAGTATAATTCAGTCTATTATTTAGTAGTTATACAAATTTCTACTATTATCAAGATGGTTTTCTTTATTTTCTTGGGTGCGTTTTTTTTAGTTTTGGAACAGATATAATGAAACATGGGTACTAAGGTCCTAAAAATTGGTTTGGGCTGGCCGGTTGAACTGGTCAAACTGTGAATAGTTATTAAATACGGTTCAAGCAAAAGTTAAAATCGTCAAATTAAAAAAACCGACATTAGACTTTCAAATAGTCAGAAATCGGTCAGTCAAACCAAACCATAATTCAGCTGGTTTTCGAATTGTGTCAAAAACGGCTGCATTTTGGTTGTTGAATCCTATTACCTTAACTCTCTAAGTTCCTTAACCTATTACCCTAGCACTCACCTGGACGGCTGGACCTCGAGTTTTCAGCGCAACTTCTGTCCAACCAATGTTAGCCAACTATGTTCGCGCATTGATTAATTGTTGGGTGCTAAATTTTGCTATTGAAGCGTTGATTAATTGTTGAATAATTGATTAATAATTAAATAATTGGATAATTGTTAAATAATTTTGACTGTTGTCTATTGAGATTATTGGGTTGGAGTGGGTTGTTGTGATATTGTAATTGGATTATATTATTATTGGATTATTAGTAATTTTTAGGTATAGATAAGAGTATCAACCAAGAAACACGTAGGGAGAATAATTCAACTTTGAATCCTATTGCTTCAAATCTCCGGCAAGTTATGGCGAATTTTGATGATTGATGATAAAATTAAATGTTGGTATTTTATATTTAATTGGTTGTATTTGTTATTTGACTTTTAAATTTGTATTTGAATGAGATCATAATATTATAGTTTATGTAATACTTTTAATTTAGATGATATTTTAAAAGTTATATTAAACTATAATTTATTTTAGTGTATTTATTTACATTTTATTTATTATTTTATTATAAAATAATTTTTTAATTAATTTATAGTCGAATTACTTAAACCAATAAATCAATAGTTAGCGCAGTTTGATGACCGGTTCAATTTCCAGAACCTTGGGAGGATTATAGTTTCAAGCTAAGGTTGATCATGAACTTTATTTGGTCAAAGTTTTGATAATTCAGCGTTGGTTTTGTTGTTTTATAGCAAGACTGAAAGTTTCCAATTTCATTTCGAGTACGATTTCTAAGAGTCGCTAATCAAAATATGAAACTCTATGTTAATTACGTAATTTTATTAATTTTCTCATTTTTTCTTTTTCAATTACTCATATTGAGGGAGTCAAAAATTGTAATTGAAATGTGTTCATATTTCATGTTACTTCGTCTCTACTCTCTATTGAAGACTAAATTTTTAATCTACTATAAACCACTCATTTAACCAGCTGCTAGATTTTACACTTTAGTGATCTAGAGCCAAATTTAATTTATGCTTTATAGATTATGGTATTGTCTTAAAAAAATTCATTCTTCTATATATTAAATGAAATAAAACAAAGACCGTACAAAAATAAAATAAATAGACACTTTCATATTTGAAACCTTTTAAAAAAGTCGAATTTTCCCTCAATTAATAATTAGAAAGATATTAAAAGTTTCTATTACGTAAATAAATAAGTTTTTTATAATTATTGGGCTCTATCTGAACTCTGAACTATTCTAAATAATTAAGCTCTTTCAAGTACCTGCAACTGCAAGCGTTTCTTTCCCTTCGTATATTCAACTATATGTTGGTATCTACGTATTAATTTAGAAATTTGATCAATTTCGATTTTCGACTAACGATTACTTCGTAATAACACCCGAAGAAAATAATAAAGGAATATATAGTGATCTATTTTGGGTTTAAGATTTTATTAAACCAAATATTTGAAGACATATTTAATAATTATTAATAAAAACTTTTGTTTTAGATTGTACAAAGACCCTATGTGCATTTACAATGAGTCTAATTTTTACTATTAACTCCTTGATTAATAAAAGTCAAATTTAAATTAAAAAATTATTTTGCAACTTCTTGCAACGAAAATTCTCTTTCAAGAATTAGAATCATATATATTTATGTATATATAAATAAAGGAACAAAATGTATCTGTTTTACTTTTGCTATTGTCAATGTGTCATATAGTATAAGGTTGTTTCTTATTTTAAATTTGAATCTTGTTTTATTTTAAATTGAATCAAATCATATCTTAATTTAAAATAGATGCAGTTAGGATTTTATTAGAATTTAAAATTTAAATTTTAAAATTTATAGTAAAATAACTAATTATTCTTAATTTTTATTTAACATTTTCAATTATCATATTATTATTATATTCTTATTACTAGTAAAAAATATAATAATATTATTGTTTATACCCTTACCCGATAAATAAAAGCCAGGCGCAAGAAGACCAAAAAGAGATAGATTTCACTATAAACCAAACCTCTTTAAGAAAGTCGGGCAATGACATGGAGGTTCAGCTCTGCTCTACCTAACGAGTAACTGTCTCCTTTAATCTCTCCTACTATTTCTAGCTCATCTAAAAGGTAGATCCCAACAAACTCCCAAGATAAAGGGAACGTTTATCTATCACAAAAGATAGAACTACTCCAACAAAGATGGTTATCTACTCTATTATAAATACACTGACTCACCTCAGGTATATTCACGTTCTACTCTACTAAAAACCTCACTAAAACCCTTGTTAACTTAAGCATCGGAGTCTCTTGCAGGTACCACCCCCCACTTCTTCACGAGGAACTCGGATAGGCCGCACCTCGGCACCAACAAGTCGGTCGCTGCCATTAAAGGAGTCTGGACCTCACGTTCAAGCCCAAATCAGCGTTTCAAGTAACCCTCGGGACATTGGCGCCATTGACGGGGACCTGGAAGTCATCCCACATTCATGGAAGACAACCAACCGGAGGAAGGTCACACTGCATCAGAGTCTGACCAAGAAGCTTCGCCGGAGGATCACGCCACTGTGCTCCTTCCTACGCCACAACATACGCAAGGACCCCACGGAGAAGGGCCTTCAGGAAACCCATATCCAAGGAGGATCCATTTTGAAGTATACCATCCCAACGACGAGGATCATCCCCAAGCAACAGAGATATTAAACATGGTCCATGGACAGCAAGATCGCTTGAGATAGCTCGAACACGAGACCGAGCGATAACGAGAGGCCAAACGGGAATTGAGAAGAGAAGTAAGGCGACGTAGGGAGCTAGAAGAAAAACTCCAGAAGATAGAGGCCAATCTTCGAAGTCGGGCTACTAGGTCGGACAGGGAAGAAAGTCCCTTGGGAGCGCAAGATCCGTTCACAGAAGAGATCACGAAGGCCAAAGTTCCTAGGAACTTCAAATCGCCCGACATGGATCTCTATGATGGAATGTCCAACCTAAGCCATCATCTCAGCAACTTCAGAAGGCGAATGTACTTGGCCGACACCTCTAACGCCACTTGTTGCAAGCCTTCCCAACTACTTTAACCAATGCCACAATGAAATGGTTTGATGGTCTACCCCCAGATCGGTCACTAGTTTTAATGACCTGGCCAGAAAATTTTTGACCAAATTTTTCATCCAAAAAAATAAAACGAAGCACGCCCCGAGCCTGCTAGGAGTAAAGCAGGAGGTCGGAGAAACCCTTCGAGACTATATGGAAAGGTTCAACAAAGCTTGCTTGGAAATTCAAAGTCTACCAACCGAAGCCATAATTATGGGTCTGGTCAATGGCCTTAGAGAAGGGCCATTCTCTCAATCAATCTCCAAGAGATACCCGACTTCTTTCAACGAAATTCAACAGAGGTCAGAAAAGTACATCAACATAGAGGAAAACTCCCGACTTAGGGAATCACCTTCGTGATCTAACTTGTCCAACTATAAAACTTGGGACAAAGAAAGGGAACCCTAGAAGAAAGAGGAGTAAAATACAGAAAAACCTCAAAAATATCACAACTACACCTATCTAAGAGTTTTCTTTGTCGATGTTTACAGAGAAATATATCATACAGAAAAGCTTCCACCTCATCGTCTGATTAAACACAAGAAAATCAAAAGTCGGATCGAATATTGTGAGTACCACAAGCTGTATGGGCATTCCACTAACGAATGTTACGACCTAAAGAATGTCATAAAAAAGTTGGCCAGAGAAGGCCGACTTGACAGATACTAGCAGACAGGTCAGACGACCCGAGGAAGAGAAGAAGGGATAAAGAAGGAGGACAATCAGAACGCTCTCCTCACACCCCAGAGCAACATATCCATGTGATTAATGGAGGGTTCGCGAGAGAAGGAATGTCAAAATCCTCATGGAAAAGACACCTCATGGAAGTATACTAGGTCGGGGAACATAGCGAACCGACCAACCTACCCACCATCTCCTTCAAAAAAGAGGACGTACAATGCCTACTGCCTGGGCATGACGACCCAGTGGTAATAACAATGATCTTGGCCAATGCAAACCTTTACCGCACCCTGATAGATCAAGGAAGCTCATTTGAGATCTTGTTTAAACCCGCTTTCGACAAGCTCGGTGACGAGCGGACTTTTGACGGTTTAGAATTTTACAAACAAGTTCTCGTTGAAAGTATAGCTTCTAGACCGACAAGGAATCATTTCGTACAAAAGTTTGGTTGTCATAAGTAACAAACCCTTAATAAAATTGATAACCGAAGTATTTAAACCTCGGGTCATCTCTCAAGGAATTGCAGGGAAGTGTGTTTATAATTGGTTATGAAAAAGTGTATTTTTGGGGTTTTGATTAAGGAACAAGAAAAATAAATTGCAAGGGATTAAATTAATAACTAAGAAAAACTCTTGGCAAGGTATGAGAACTGGAAGTCCTATCCTAGTTATCCTTATCAATTGTGATGAGAATTGTCCGTTACTCCCACTTAGTCAACCTCTAACTATGATGGTAAGTCAAGTGGATAAATCAATATGAATCCTCAAGTCCTAGTCAACTCCCAAAGAAAGACTAGAGTTAGTGGGATTCAAGTCGATTAGCAACCTTCAATTAACAATCAACAAAGGAGTTTGATAAATCAAGAGTCACCAATTACTCAACCAAGGCCAAAAGGATAAAAATCTAAATTAAAATCCTCCCAAGCATTTTATCAAACACTTGGAAGGCACAACATAAAAACATAGAAAACTAGCAAGGGAAATAGATCTAACTACCAATTGCAAGCATCAATAACACAAATCAATAAAGGCAAGAATAACCATAGGAAAAGTAATTGCATTAATATGGGAATTGAATCTAACATCAAAAGTTCACAAACTAAAGTAATAACAATGAGTAGTCAATAAGAGTAGAAGAGAAATCCTAAATCCTAAAACCTAGAGAGAGGAGAGAGACTCTCCCTCTAAAATCTACATCTAAAATCTAAAATTATGTGTATGATAAGTATGATTGAATGAATGATGGATCCTCCCATTCTGCAGTCTCTATTCTATGTTTTTCGGGCTTGGAACTGGGCCAAAAGGAGCCCATAAATCGCTCCCAGTGCTTTCTGCAAATTTCTGCACGTTGCACATGTCACGCATACGCATAGGTCACACATACGCGTCGTTTGGAGAAATTCCTTGTCACGCGTGTGCGTCAGTCACGCGTACGTGTTGCTGCCAGCTTCTCAAATCTTCATTTTCTCGTGTTTCTTCCACTTTTGCATGCTTTCTTTCCATCCTCTGAGCCATCCCTGCCCTATAAAGCCTGAAAACACTTAACACACAGATCACGGCATCGAATGGTAACAAAGGATAATCAAAATTAACAGTTTAAAGGCCTAGGAAACATGTTTTCAACTATATCACAGAATTAGGAGGGAATTGTAAAACCATGCAAATTATATGAATAAGTGAGCAAAGAATTGACAAAAGCCACTCAAATCAGCACAAGATAAACCATAAAATAGTGGTTTATCAATCTCCCCACACTTAAACATTAGCATGTCCTTATGCTAAACTCAAGGGAAATTATAAAAGAGTGAAGGCAGAATGGTGGAACTTATGCAATGCAACCTATTTAAATGTGAGCTACCTACATGCATTATGCAATTTCTAATTACTCTCTCTATTTATATATAAACATACATGTGGTCAAATTGAGTCAAATTTCCAAGAAATCATGTATGCACAATCACAACGCTAAATCAAATCAAAACACATCCACAATTGAGTTGGGTTAATCAAAAGAGTTCACAAACTTACAAGACAAGCAATGATCAAGTATGGATATATGGTAATGAGCAATTGAACTCTCACTGGTAGTGTATATGCACTCTCATCACTTAAGTGTTTGGGGTTAAACCACTCTACTCTTCTCTAGTTATGCTTTCTAAAACTTTGTTCTTCATCTAACCAATCAACAAATATTTAATATACCAATGCAAACATCATGAGGTCTTTTCAAGGTTGTAATGGGGCTAAGGTGAGAGTAAGGATATATGTATGGCCAAGTGAGCTATAATATGAATCCCTGACTAACCTAAGCTCTCACCTAACATACACACACTCTATATATATGAAATTATTTTTAGCTACCCATAATTCCCACTTTTGCATATTTCATATACTCATGCATCAAATTTTCTTTAATTTCACCATATATGCATTGATCCTTTATTAAACTCAATATTGGGATATTTTTGTCCCCTATTAAATTTTTTTAAGCAAACATAACATATCAATGCATATGGTTTTTCTGATCTCACATGAGTGAGCACCTAAATTTCCAATATTTAAATAAAGTAGAAACATAACACATTCCCTATTAACCTATGTTCCCACAGTTCCCCACACTTAATTGATACACAATCTCTATCTCAAGCTAACCAAAGATTCATTGGGGTAATTAAAGATAGGAGTGGTTCCCAGAATTTAGTCGCGGACCACTTGAGCCGCCTTGAGCACATCAAGGATGAGTCCACTCCTATCAATGATGCTTTTCCATTTGATAGCTTGCAGGTAATATCTGAAGTAGTCATCAATGATGAGTCCACTCCTATCAATGATGCTTTTCCATTTGATAGATTGCAGGCAATATCTGAAGTAGTCTCTTGGTATGCACCTATAGCTAATTATCTAGTTAGTCATATCTTCCCTCCTAATTTTACTAAGCACTAGAGGCACAAGCTGAAAAGCGAGTCCAAATATTATATTTGGGATGACCCATATTTATGGAGGTATGGTGCTGACCAGATAATTAGAAGGTGTGTGCTTCAATCAGAATTCCAGTCAATTTTAGAGGCCTGCCACTCCTCTAAGAGTGGTGGACATTTTGGCCCTCAAAGAGCAGCTAGAAAAATTTTAGACTGTGGATTCTGGTGGCCCACTCTCTTTAAGGATGCTGTCGCCTTCTGTAAATCTTGCTCTCTATGCCAAAGGTTTGGTAATATATCCAAGAGGGATGAGATACCCCAGCAGCTTATGTTGTTCTGTGAAATTTTTGATGTTTGGGACATTGACTTCATGGGTCCATTTCCAAACTCCAATGGTTTCTTATACATGTTGTTAGCTGTAGATTATGTTTCTAAATGGGTGGAAGCAATTTTTGCCTGTACTGATGATGCTAACACTATTGTCTCTTTTATCAGAAATCATATTATCCGTCGCTTTGGATCACCATAAGCAATCGTGAGTGATCAAGGCACACACTTTTGCAACAGGAGATTAACATGCTTACTAAAGAAACATGGCATCATTCACAAGATAGCAATAGCTTACCATCCCCAGACCAATGGGCAAGCCGAGGTGTCTAACTGAGAGATAAAACACATATTGCAGAAGATAGTTAAGCCTCACGGGAAGGACTGAAGCACCAGACTTGTTGATGTGCTCTGGGCTTACCAGACAGCATACAAGACACCAATCATAATGAGTCCCTTCCACTTAGTTTACGAAAAGGCGTGTCACCTCCCAGCAGAGATAGAACACAAAGCTTTCTGGGCGGTACTGGAATGCAACATGGGATTTGAGAAAGCTGGAGCTGAGAGGAAGTTGCAATTACAGGAACTAGAATGCCTTCGTCTAGAAGCTTATGAGAACTCTAGGCTGTACAAGGAGAACGTGAGGGCTGTAGATGACAAGAATATAAAGCGCAGGGAGTTCAGACCTGGTGCGTTAGTTCTCCTCTACAACTCCAGGTTGAGACTCATGCCAGGCAAGCTGAGATCCAGATGGGAAGGCCCCTATAAGGTGGAAAAAGCTTAACCTTATGGCGTCTTTCACCTGCAACATCCCTCAAGCCACAAGATCCTCAAAGTTAATGGTCACCGCCTAAAGCTTTTCCATGGTGAAAAGATGAGGGACAACAAGGAACTGGAGATCTTCCTTCTAGAAGATCCATCATCGGCAGACGACTGAGCCTGTGGACCGTCCAACTTAAGGATGTTAAAGCAAAGTGTTGGGTGGGAGACAACCCACCATGGTATGATCGTTCCTCTCTTCTTAGTTTTATTTTAGTGCCTCTTCTCATTATCATTGCATACACTCCGCATTCTACATTATAATTTGCATTCTGAAAAAAAAACAGAAAGTTGGGCAAGAGTGGTGCTGGAAGCGTGCTAGAAGCATAAAACACAACCACGCGTACGCGTTGCTTGCGCTTTCAGCAGTCTATGCGTAAGCATTCATGACGCGTACGCGTTGCCCTGGAAATCGGCGTAAATAGCATCCTCCATAGAGAGTCATGATGGCTTGGGGCTAGAATTGTGCTAGAAGCACAAAGCCCATCACGCATACGCGTGCCTGACGCGTACGCGTCATCTACAATTTCCAACCTACAACCAGAGCGAACAGAGAGTTGTGCGTGCACAGGGCTGCCTTCGCGCGCCTCGCCCAACCCAAGCCATGCGTGCGCGTGCCTGACGCGCACGCGTCACTCTCCCATTTATGCGACCCATGTGTACGTGTGCTACACGCGTACGCATCACATGCGACGCACAATTGAAACAGCACGCCGCCCAGATTTCAACCCCTCTTTCCCCAATCCTAATTTCTTTCTTCTTCCCTCTTCCTTTTATCTTCTTCTTTCTTTTCCTTCTTCTTCTTCTATCTTTTCTATCTTCTTCTTCTCTTTTTCTCCTACTCCTTTCTCACTCACATCTTCCCCTCTTTTCATCTTCTTCTCATGGTTCTTTCTTTCTATCTTCTTTCTTTCCTCTTACTATTTATCTCTTCTTTTTGCATTCTTTTAATTGGTATTACAAATCTATATAGGTGATTGTTCTCTTCTATATTTTGCTTGTGGCTATATTAGGGAGTAATTTGACAATTAATATTCGTTTTTAGGTTGCATGCATGTTTGGATTTCATACTTTCCCTAACATACTTTACATGCACACCAAGTGTTTCTGAAAAGCCCGTATGGCATTATGAATTCTTAACTACTCTGTTCTTCTACTCTACTGTCTATTTTTCACAAAACCCTTGCTATTTTTTATTGATTGAATATAATTGTCAATACAAATGTGGTTGTTAGTTTGTTACATTTGATAATCAAATTAAGCAATTAATGCTTGATCTATGCTACTCATGCCTTTGTCGGCATGCTAATAAACATTTTGCATCTAATTGTCTTAATTTATCATGCTATATTTCCATTGATGTCCTAATTACATAGAATCGCGACCATGTGTTTACGACATTCTTCTTTACCTTGGCATGGATTATCACTTGTACTTTCCTCCTCCTTGCTCTAACCCTTTGATTATCACTTGCATGCTTCCTCCTCTCGGTTCTAGCTACTTGATTTCATGTCCCTTTCTTTTCTCCCTTTTCAGGATGGCCACCAGAAAGGAAAAAGGAAAACCTCTAACAAGCCACCGACGAGAAAAGGAACAAAACAAGCACTAGCGGAGGAACCACCTTCAGCATCAGTCAAGCCATCAACAAAGCGGGTCAAGAGGATTATCAAGGTCGATGAAACTGAGAAAGCTTTTCCAGCAAAGGACACTGCGCGGTTCACTAACCACTACTGTGAGTAGATGTTCCCCATCCTGGCTGAGCGGAATTACAACAATGAGCACCTACTCATCTTCCCTACCAACATTGTTCATCTTGTAGAGCCACGCATTGAGCGTAGACAATGGAGATTCTTACAGAAGCAGCCAAGGCAGGTCAACCTTTCATGGGTAGTTGAATTCTACTCCAATTTTCACATGATAAACCTGCAGTCTGTCTATGTCCATTAGAAGCAAGTCCCTATATCAGAAAAGGCCATTCAGCGAGCTTTAGATCTTCCCCCTACTCCAAAAGGATTGGATGCATTCCAAGAAGCCTCTCTCAAGCACCAGACATACCAATTTGACTGGGACAACGTCCTCAGAGTTACAGCATAACCTGGCAGCAGATGGATCTACGGATACCATCGATCCCGACTGAAGAGTGGATTTTTGATGGTTTAAAATTTCACTAATGAATTCTCGTTGCAAGTATAGTTTCTAAACCAATCACTAATCCTTTCATACAAAAAGTTGTTTGTCACTAAAACAAACCCCTAAAATTTATAAACCGAAGTATTGGACCTCGGGTCATTCTCCCTAGGAATTACAATAAAGTGTCTTGTTATTGGTTGTGAGTTAATTTGGGGTTTTGATAAGAGGCATGAAAGATAAATGACAAGAAAGTAAACTAAGGCCTAAAAAGATCTTGGCAAGGGTTGGTGGTCAAGGATCTCTATCCTAATCACTAACCACAATATGAGAATTGGCAAGGATTAATCTCATTAAATCATCCTCTAACTAGTAGTAAAGGAAAGTCAAATGAGCTATATCAATCCTAGTCCATAAGTCCTAACTCTCCACTAATTCAATTAGTGAGAACTAGAGTCAATGG
>NC_029775.3:77417327-77417630 GCF_000817695.3 Arachis duranensis | reverse complement strand
GCCGTTGCCGGGGATTGTTCGAGTTTTCGGCAAGCTTTTGGTCCGGTAACATCAGTGCCAAATTTCTGATCCGGCAACAACACCAGGTTTTTGGCGCCGTTGCCGGGGATTGTTGAGTTTGGACAACTGACGGTTCATCTTGTTGCTTAGATTAGGTATTTTTTTTCAAAATTCTTGAAGATGAATTCTAGAGTTTCATGATGATTTGTTGAAATCTGGCTGGCTGTGAAGCCATGTCTAATTTCATTGGACCGAGGTTTCAACTTATCATCACAAGAGCTTGTTGATTTCTATCAATCTTGC
>NC_029775.3:77416828-77417163 GCF_000817695.3 Arachis duranensis | reverse complement strand
TAAACATTGCATGATTCCTGGAATTCTCATTAAGAATTTTGATACCTTTATTTTCTTCTTCCACTTAATTTTCGAAAAATCCAAAAACATTTTAACAAAATCATAAAAATAAAAAATATTTTATGTTTCTTGTTTGAGTCTAGTGTCTCATCTTAAGTTTGGTGTCAATTGCATGCATTCATTCATGTGTCTTAAGGATCTTCAAGTAATTCTTGATGATTTCTTACTCTGATCTTTGAATTCTCTTGACTTGAGTATTTATGTGTCTCATATGCATTCTCATTAGTGCCAGTAGTATACAAACTGCTAAGTTTGGTGTCTTGCATGCATTGTTA
>NC_029775.3:77416469-77416629 GCF_000817695.3 Arachis duranensis | reverse complement strand
GTAAGGAAGGCAAACTGGCGTTTAAACGCCAGCCAGGGTGCCTGGCTGGGCGTTTAACGCCCAAAAGGGTAGTGATTTGGGAGTTAAACGCCAGAATGTGCACCATTCTGGGCGTTTAACGCCAGGATGGCACAAGAGGGAAGATTTTGTTTTCAAATCA
>NC_029775.3:77415482-77416319 GCF_000817695.3 Arachis duranensis | reverse complement strand
ATCAATTAATGATTTGATTCAACATTTCAAGTATGTTGCCTTTTCTGTTGAGAAAGGTTTAATGTTTGAATCATATCTTTTCTTGTTAGCCAAGTTATTAATTTTTAAAATCAAATCTTTTTTTAAAAAAAAATGTTTTTCAAATCATATCTTCTCAATCACATCTTTTTAAAACCAATCATATCTTCTCAATCACATCTTTTTCAAAATAGTTTTCAATCAAATCTTTTTAATTTCTAATTTCAAAATCTTTTTCAAAAGTCATTTTTTTTACTTAGTTTTCAAAAATTAAAGACTATTTTTCAAAATGTTTTTAAAGTCTTTTACTTAATTTTCGAAAACTTATTTCCCTCTTCTCATATCCTTCTATTTATGGACTAACACTATTCCTCAATGAACAATTCGAACTCCATCTCTCTTGATAAGTTCGAATTCTTCTACTTCTGCCTTCTATTTTTCTTTTCCTCTGACATCTCAAGAAATCTCTATACTGTGACATAGAGGATTCCATATTTTATTGTTCTCTTTTCTTTCATATGAGCAGGAGCAAAGACAAAAGCATTCTTGTTGAGGCTGATCCTGAACTTGAAAGGACCTTGAAGCGAAAGCTAAGAGAAGCTAAGGCACAATTCTCTGTAGAGGACCTAACATAAATCTTCAAAGAAGAAGAACCCATGGCAGCCGAAAACAACAACAATGCCAACAATGCAAGGAAGGTGCTGGGTGACTTTACTACACCTACTCCCGACTTCTATGGGAGAAGCATCTCTATCCCTGCCATTGGAGCAAACAACTTTGAGCTTAAGCCTCAATTAGTTTCTCTAATGCAACAGAATT
>NC_029775.3:77414756-77415044 GCF_000817695.3 Arachis duranensis | reverse complement strand
TTAGAGTGGAAGTCCAAACCTTCAGACAGAAGGAAGGAGAATCCCTCTATGAAGCCTGGAAAAGATACAAACAATTAATCAGAAAGTGTCCTTCTGATATGCTTTCTGAATGGAGCATCATAGGTATTTTCTATGATGGTCTCTCTGAACTATCCACGATGTCTTTGGATAGCTCTGCTGGAGGATCTCTTCATATGAAGAAGACGCCTACAGAAGCTCAAGAGCTGATTGAAATGGTTGCAAATAACCAATTCATGTACACTTCTGAAAGGAATCCTGTGAACAATG
>NC_029775.3:77412117-77413551 GCF_000817695.3 Arachis duranensis | reverse complement strand
TAGGTTGATGATCATGAGAAGTCACAAAATCAATGAAAAAAGCAAAAACAGGAAGAAAAACAGCACACCCTGGAGGAGAGCATGCTGGCGTTTAAACGTCAGTGAGGCTAGCTGTTGGGCGTTTAATGCCCAGTCTGGCACCATTCTGGGCGTTTAACGCCAGAAAGGGGCACCAGACTGGCGTTAAACGCCAGAAAAGGGCAAGAAGCTGGCGTTAAACGCCAGAAATGGGCACCAGCCCGGCGTTTAACGCCAGAATTGGCTAAGAACGTAATTTTGCATGCCATTTGGTGCAGGGATGACTTTTCCTTGACACCTCAGGATCTGTGGACCCCACAGGATCCCCACCTACCCTACCACTCTCTCTCTCTTCTTCACCCATTCACCAATCACCTCAACACCTCTTCCCCAAAAACCCTTCACCTATCAAATCCCATCTTTCTCTTCACCACTTACATCCATCCTTCATAAAATCCCACCTACCTCACCATTCAAATTCAAACCACTTTCCCACCCAAACCCACCCATACATAGCCGAACATCACCCTTCCCCCTCTCCTATATAAACCCATCTTCACTCCTTCATTTTCACACAACCTAAACACCACTTCTTCCCCTTTTTGGCCGAACACAAAGCCCTTCCCTTCTTCCTCATTTCTTCTTCTTCTACTCTCTTCTTTCTTTTTTTTACTCGAGGACGAGCAAACCTTTTAAGTTTGGTGTGGTAAAAGCATTGCTTTTTGTTTTTCCATAACCATTTATGGCATCCAAGGTCGGAAAAACCTATAGAAAGAGGAAAGGGAAGGCAAAAGCTTCCACCTCTGAGTCATGGGAGATGGAAAGATTCATCTCAAGGGTGCATCAAGACCACTTCTATGAAGTTGTGGCTTTGAAGAAAGTGATCCCCGAGGTCCCTTTTTCACTCAAAAAGGGTGAATATCCGGAGATCCGAAAAAGAGGTTGGGAAGTTCTTACCAACCCCATTCAACAAGTCGGAATCTTAATGGTTCAAGAGTTCTATGCCAATGCATGGATCACCAAGAACCATGATCAAAGTGTGAACCCGGATCCAAAGAATTGGCTCACTATGGTTCAGGGGAAATACTTGGATTTTAGTCCGGAAAATGTAAGGTTGGCATTCAACTTGCCCATGATGCAAGGAGATGAACATCCTTACACTAGAAGGGTCAACTTTGATCAAAGGTTGGACCAAGTCCTCATAGACATCTGTGAAGAGGGCGCCCAATGGAAGAGAGATTCAAGAGGGAAGCCGGTTCAATTGAGAAGGCATGACCTCAAGCCCGTGGCTAGGGGATGGTTGGAGTTTATCCAACGCTCAATCATCCCCACTAGCAACCGGTCCGAAGTCACCATAGACCGGGCTATCATGATTCATAGCATCATGATTGGAGAAGAAATAGAAGTTCATGAGGT
>NC_029775.3:77409275-77409593 GCF_000817695.3 Arachis duranensis | reverse complement strand
CTTACTCGCGTAAGGTTTATTACTTGGACGACCTAGTGCACTTGCTGGTTAGTTGTGCGAAGTTGTGTTTATGCCATGGTAAAGAACACCAAGTTTTTGGGGTTCATTATCGGGGATTATGAGAGTTGTGAAAAGTATTGTTAACAATTTCGCGCACCATGGACCATATGGCAGCAACGGCACATGCGCGTACTATGCACGTGTGCGCCACCATACGTGTAGCAACTATGGCAAAGCTTATATCGTTTCGAAGCCCCGGATGTTAGCTTTCTAACCCAACTAGAACCGCATCATTTGGACCTCTGTAGCTCAAGTTAT
>NC_029775.3:77405971-77409045 GCF_000817695.3 Arachis duranensis | reverse complement strand
CCATGCTATTTCAATGGATAAATGTGGGTAAAAGGTCATAAAATCTCTTAAAATCAATACAAGATAAACCGTCAAAACGGGTTTGTCAACCTCCCCACACTTAAACCAAGCATGTCCTCATGCTTAAACCAAGAATGAAGTAAGGGTATGGCATTTATTCAATGGAAACTAACTAAATGCAATCTACCTAGATGCAACTATCTAAATGAATGCAATTGCTTGGTCAAAATAAATCAATTCCCAAGTAGCATATATGCACAAGGGCTAAGGACTAGCAAGTCTAATCCACAATTGAATTGAGTTATTAAATATTTTTACAAACTTGCATGAAAAGAGATGATCATAGGTGAAAACATGTAATTGAGCATCAAACCCTCACCGGATGTGTTTGCACTCTATTCGCTCAAGTGTTTAGGGATGATTCACTCAATTCTCCTCTAATCATGCTTTCCAAGATTTGTTATTCTTCTAACAATCAACATATATCTCATGCATGCATACATCTATCATGAGGTCTTTTCCTTAGGTTGTAATGGGGTTAGGGTCAATGTAGGATGCATATTTGGTTAAGTGAGCTTGAAATTTGAATCTTTGATAAGCTTAAACTTCCCACCTAACCTATGATATCCTATACAATTAAGTTCTAACCTAACTACCCATTTTTCACTTTTTCACATACTCATGTATCCCTTTTCATTTCACAACACTCATGCATTGATTTTATTGAGCTACACTTTGCTTTGGGGCATTTTGTCCCCTTTTTTATTTCTTTCTTTTTCTTCTTTTTCTTTCTTTTTCTATTTTTTTTCTTTTTCTTTTTCTTTTGTTTTTCTCATATTTTTTCTTTCTATATACAAGAACCTCAATGCATAAGGTTTTACATTTGATCAATACATGAGTATGTACCCAATTCTCAATATTTTCAACAACATACAAAATACACCCCTTTTATTCCCCCAATGTCCCAAGAGTTCCCACACTTGAATGATACTCACACACACTTGCCTAAGCTAATCAAAGATCCAAATAAAGGACATTTATTGTTTTCCGCTTTAGGCTTGTAATGTGCTAAAATTAAGAACAAGTGGGTTAATCATAGGCTCAAATTTGGCTAACAAAGGAATATAAAAGGTAAGGCTTTTTGGGTAAGTGTTAAGATGTAACCACACCATTAGGCTCAAAACTCACTTGCTTGTGTTCTTAGCTCAAAATTCATGATCCACAATATATATATAATTCAAGCAAGTTCTATGAAAAGTTTTTACTCAAATCAATTGGTGCCATATAGATAGAAATCTTGAAAAATTTCATTATTTTGACTAAGCTTATTGTGTATATATATGCAAAACTAAGAAAATGCAACAAAAATCCTAAAATCCTAGAATGAAATGCAAAAGTGTTGGAATTAGAAACTTGTCACCCAAAATCGCCGACCGGTCGGACGACCTCCCCACACTTAAAAGTTTGCACCGTCCTCGGTGCACTCAAAGATGAGCAAGGGGGTACGACGACTCTCCGGATTACTTTGTGTTCTTTCTTCAGCTTCCATGTTTGCTTGTGGTGCATTGTTCATGGAAAACAAAAATATAACACCATAAGATGAGACAATACAAAATCAAGGAAGTATACTTTGTTGGAGTGAGGTAAATCACTAGAATTGAGTGAGTGAATTAGTGTGACATTAAAAAATATTAGGTGTGTGAATTCTAAATTGTGCGGTTTAGAACACACATTAGCCTAAAAGTTATGTCACAAAAGAAGCAGGCACTTCACTTATCCTAGTGTGCTTGAGATGCTTTAAGTAAGCTTGTAAGGTAAAACAAGCATTAGAGAAGCATGTAAGCATTCAAGCTAAAACATATGGATGCATATGATCATAAAATACAATGCATTAAGGTAAATGCACAATATCATCTATCAAGAAGTTGCCTAATTACAAAATAAGGCTCAAATCACATGGTGGCCAAATCATGCAATTCAAAAAGAGTTACAAGCTCGAAGGCAATTCTCATCACTTGGTATTCTAAAAAGGTAAGCATAAAAAACTCAAAACCAAGTAGCAAAATATAACCTCAATCATAGAATCCAACAAAGGTTATCTAAAAACATTCAGGCTAAAATAGCATTTAGGCAATAAGAGGCAACAATGTGTAGTCAACAAAGTCAATAATCCAACACTTATGATGAAAAGAGAGAAAATAAAATGAAAACTAAACTAAAACTAACTAAAATAAATGGTTATCCATGGTGTTTGGGAGTGTTGGATGAGGGGTAGAAGAAGGAAAGAAGAAAGGAGAAGGAAAGAAATGGAAAAATGAGAAGAAAAGAAATGTAGTGAAGGAAGGGCATCCACGCGTACGCGCACATGACGCGCGCGCGTCGATGGCTTATTTCGAGAGTGGCGCGTACGCGTCATGTGCGCGAGCGTGCAAATAGGTTTGTGCCTCAGGCCCAATTTCCGCACAGTGCAGGCCTAACTCTCGGGTCAAGGTATGGAAGGTGGAACTTCTCAATCCACGCGTACGCGTGCATGGCGCGCTTGCGTGGATGGTCCAAAACGCTTGATGCACGCGTACGCACGCAGTGCGCGTACGCGTGGATGGTGCTCCTTGTTTTTCTCAAAAATTTTGTCTATGTTTTTGCACCAATCCAAGCATTCCAAACCTCCAAACAGCTACCAAAATACCATAAAACCTTATTTAACATACTAAAATACCAATTAAACTCATCAAATCAATCAAAACAAGAATTTAAACTAATTCTACTATGTACAAAATGAGAAAATGAAAAGATTTTACCATGGTGGGGTGTCTCCCACCTAGCACTTTTGTTTATTGTCCTTAAGTTGGACTTATGGGGAGCTCCTCTCAAGGTGGCTTGTGCTTGTACTCATCTTGGAACTTCCACCAATGCTTGGACTTCCAATAAGTTCCATCATTTAAGATCAATATCTCCAAGCTTTGGTGGAGTTCTTCACAACCCATGGGCTCCCAATGTTGATCCTCTTCTTGTAATCTAGGATCCCACACTTTATTTTCACACCCGTCTTGAGGTTGATCATCATTATTAGTCCA
>NC_029775.3:77400505-77402119 GCF_000817695.3 Arachis duranensis | reverse complement strand
ATGGTAATCTCATTACTGCCGCCACTTATGAAGGGCACTCTGAATTTATTCAGCACTTTGTAAAGACACTAGCAGGCAACATAAGTGGCTCCAACAAAAAAAAATCCTCTTTCTTTGTGGGGTATGTTCAAATGATTTTCAGGCACACAACTGATAGGAACTTAGTACTCAGGGCACTAAGGTCTTTGTTTATTCTCTTTTCTTTTATTTATTTTAATTTTAGACTTAATTTGTAATCCTCTTTATATTCATTGATACATGGAAATTAGTAGTTTAGACTTTAGACATGTTTTATTTTTTTCTCTATTGTTGAATGATTGTTCAATTGGATAGTTGGATCTATTGTTTTATGTACTAATATACTATAGCATTATAATGCTTGTGAATCTTTAGAATGTATTTACTGTGCTTTGCTAGAATATTTTTTAATTTAGCATAATTGTGTATTTATTTTTATTTTATAATATTTAACTCATTTAATTAAAAATACAGAATTATATATGTAATCAAATTATTAAATATTATATTGTACACAAAATTATTAGAATATTATATATATATATATATACAGAAAATTAAAAAAAAATAATGAGGGACCTAAGGCTACACTTATAAAAAGTAGCCATGGTATACAATGTGGCTACGTTTTACAAGTGATGCAGTAGCTCTGAAAAGTGTAGCCTATTCCTTAGAATTATGGTAACTATTAGTGGTGAAAAGCGTAGCCTTAGGTTCTGAACAGCATCACTTAAAAAGCGTATCCTATTCTCAAAGGCGAGAAGCGTAGCCTTTGCTACAGAAAAGCGTAGCCTTTGAGAATAGGCAACACTAGTATAGGCATCGCCTACAAAAGTGTCTCCGAAGCTTAAAAAGCGTAGCCTTTTCCTAAGGCATCATTTTTTTTTGGTTTTGGCTACACTTTTTAAGTGTACTTGAATGGGTGTTTTTCTTGTAGTGCTCCCAATGATCTAAGATAGCATAAAAATGAAGATAGCTACCAAAGTCTCTATCATGATCTAAGAACTAGATGTCCAAAGATTAAAATACAATAGTAAAAGGTCCTACTTATAAGAACTAGTAGCCTAAGGTGTACAGAAATGAGTAAATGACATAAAAATCCACTTCCGGGCCCACTTGGTGTGTGCTTGGGCTGAGCAATGAAGCAAATTTCGTGCAAAGACTCCTCTTGGAGTTAAACGCCAGCTTTAGTGCCAGTTTGGGCGTTTAACTCCCATTTGGGTGCCAGTTCCAGCGTTTAACGCTGGGATTTCTTGAGGTGACTTTGAACGCCGGTTTGGGCCATCAAATCTCGGGCAAAGTATAGACTATCATATATTGCTGGAAAGCCCAGGATGTCTACTTTTCAACGCCGTTAAGAGCGCGCCAATTGGGCTTCTGTAGCTCCAGAAAATCCACTTCGAGTGCAGGGAGGTCAGAATCCAACAGCATCTGCAATCCTTTTTGGTCTCTGAATCAGATTTTTGCTCAGGTCCCTCAATTTAAGCCAGAAAATACCTGAAATCACAGAAAAACACACAAACTCATAGTAAAGTCCAAAAAAGTGAATTTTAACTAAAAACTAAAAAAAATATACTAAAAACTAACTAGATCATA
>NC_029775.3:77396705-77398502 GCF_000817695.3 Arachis duranensis | reverse complement strand
CGGACTAAAATCCAAGTATTTCCCCCGAACCATAGTAAGGTAGTTCTTTGGATTTGGGTTCACACTTTGGTCATGGTTCTTGGTGATCCATGCATTGGCATAGAATTCTTGAACCATCAAGATTCCGACTTGTTGAATGGGGTTGGTAAGGACTTCCCAACCTCTTCTTCGGATCTCATGTCGGATCTCCGGATATTCACCCTTTTTGAGTGAAAAGGGGACCTCGGGGATCACTTTCTTCAAGGCCACAACTTCATAGAAGTGGTCTTGATGCACCCTTGAGATGAATCTATCCATCTCCCATGACTCGGAGGTGGAAGCTTTTGCCTTCCCTTTCCTCTTTCTAGAGGTTTCTCCGGCCCTGGATGCCATAATGGTTATGGAAAAACGAAAAAGCAACGCTTTTACCACACCAAACTTAAAATGTTTGCTCGTCCTCGAGCAAAAGAAGAAAGAAGAGAGTAGAAGAAGAAGAAATGAGGAAGGGGGAGATGGTGGTGTGTTCGGCCAAAGAGGGGGAGAAGTGGTGTTTAGGTTGTGGGAAAATGAAGGGTTGAAGAAGGGTATATATAGGAGAGAGGGGGGGTAATGGTTCGGCCATTATGGGTGTATTTGGGAGGGAAAGTGGTTTGAATTTGAAGGGTGAGGTTGGTGGGGATTTATGAAGGATGGATGTGAGTGGTGAAGAGAAAGATGGGATTTGATAGGTGAAGGGTTTTTGGGGAAGAGGTGTTGAGGTGATTGGTGAATGGGGGAAGAAGAGAGAGAGTGATGGTAGGGTCCTGTGGGTCCACAGATCCTGTGGTGTAAAGGAAAAGTCATCCCTGCACCAAATGGCATCAAAATTCTCGTTTTGAGCCAATTCTGGCGTTAAACGCCGGGCTGGTGCCCATTCCTGGCGTTTAACGCCAGGTTCTTGCTCTTTTCTGGCGTTTAACGCCAGTCTGGTGCCCCTTTCTGGCGTTAAACGCCCAGAAGGGTGCCAGACTGGGCGTTAAACGCCCAACTGCTAGGCTTACTGGCGTTTGAACGCCAGCAGCATCTTCCTCCAGGGTGTGCTATTTTTCTTCCTGTTTTCCATTCTGTTTTTGCTTTTTTCATTATTTTTGTGACTTCTTATGATTATCAACCTACAAAAAAAGATAAAATAACAAAAGAAAATAGTTAAATATAAAACATTGGGTTGCCTCCCAACAAGCGCTTCTTTAGTGTCACTAGCTTGACAGAGGACTCTCATGGAGCCTCAGAAATGCTCAGAACCGTGTTGGAACCTCCTAACACCAAACTTAGAGTTTGACTGTGGGGGCACTGTCTGGCTCTGTTTTAAGAGAAGCTCTTCATGCTTCCTCTCCATGGTGACAGAGGGATATCCTTGGGCCTTAAACACCAAGGATTCTTCATTCACTTGAATGATCAACTCTCCTCTATCAACATCAATCACAGCCCTTGCTGTGGCTAGGAAGGGTCTGCCAAGGATGATGGATTCATCCATGCACTTCCCAGTCTCTAGGACTATGAAATCAGTAGGGATGTAATGGTCTTCAACTTTAACCAGAACATCCTCTACAAGTCCATAGGCTTGTCTTCTTGAGTTGTCTGCCATCTCTAGTGAGATTTTTGCAGCTTGCACCTCTAAGATCCCTAATTTCTCCATTACAGAGAGGGGCATGAGGTTTACACTTGACCCTAAGTCACACAAGGCCTTCTTGAAGGTCTTGGTGCCTATGGTACAAGGTATAGAAAACTTCCCAGGATCCTGCCTCTTTTGAGGCAGTTTCTGCCTAGACAAGTCATCCA
>NC_029775.3:77395692-77396605 GCF_000817695.3 Arachis duranensis | reverse complement strand
ATCACAACACCAAACTTAAATTGTTGCTTGTCCCCAAGCAACTGAGAATCAAACAAGATAAAAAGAAGAGAATATGCAATGAATCCCAAAAACATCTATGAAGATCAGTATTAACTAGATGAGCGGGGCTTTTAACTTTTTGCCTCTGAATAGTTTTGGCATCTCACTCTATCCTTTGAAATTCAGAATGATTGGCTTCTTTAGGAACTCAGAATCCAGATAGCGTCATTGATTCTCCTAGTTAAGTATGATGATTCTTGAACACAGCTACTTATTGAGTCTCGGCCGTGGCCCAAAGCACTCTGTCTTCCAGTATTACCACCGGATACATACATGCCACAGACACATAATTGGGTGAACCTTTTCAGATTGTTACTCAGCTTTGCTAAAGTCCCCAATTAGAGGTGTCCAGGGTTCTTAAGCACACTCTTATTTGCCTTGGATCACAACTCTTATTTCTCTCTCTTTTTTTTTTCGTTTTCTTTTTCTCTTTTTTTTTCGAAATTTTTTGAATAGCTTTTTCTTGCTTCAAGAATCATTTTAATGATTTTTCAGATCCTCAGTAACATGTCTCCTTTTTCATCATTCTTTCAAGAGCCAATATTCATGAATCACAAATTCAAGATACATATGCACTGTTTAAGCATACATTCAGAGAACAAAAATATTGCCACCACATCAAAATAATTAACTGTTATAAAATTCAAAATTCATGCAATTCTTTCTTTTTTTCAATTAAGCATATTTTTATTTAAGAAAGGTGATGGATTCATAGAACACTCATAACTTTAAGGCATAGACACTAAGACACTAATGATCACAAGACACAAACATGGATAAACATAAGCACTAAAAATTCGAAAAACAGAAGAACAAATAACAAGGAAATCAAAGAACGGGTCCACCTTAGTGA
>NC_029775.3:77384312-77387619 GCF_000817695.3 Arachis duranensis | reverse complement strand
TGGACTTATGGGGAGCTCCTCTCAAGGTGGCTTGTGCTTGTATTCATCTTGGAACTTCCACCAATGCTTGGACTTCCAATAAGCTCCATCATTCAAGATTAATATCTCCAAGCCTTGATGGAGTTCTTCACAAACCATGGGCTCCCAATGTTGATCCTCATGTGTTCCCGGATCCCATATTTTGTCTTCACACCCATCTCCAAGTTGATTATCATTAATCCATGTGGGTGGTAAGCAAGGTGAATTCTCAACAAAGTGACCAAACATCCTTCTAGACCCATGTACTTTAGTTATACACCAACCTTTGCTATCAAGCTTTGGACATGTGACCATAATGAACCTAGAATGATGCTTCCAACCACTAACCATCTCCTTTTTACTCTTAAAGCCACTAATTTTTCTAAGTTGACCATCCATCTCAAGCAAACCATATTCAAGGGGAATAATAAAGCTTGAGTATAAGGAATTTACCCACTTAAATGAGAGAATGGATGGTGGTGGCTTGGGGAGAGGTATTTCCAATGTGCTAGTAAACTCCACTCCCTTGTTTTCTTCCTTGATTGCCTCCACCTTTTCAAAAACTTTTTCACTTTCAATCCTTTGTTCATCAACTTCATCTAACTTTTCTCCATCACTCAAGTCATAAATGGGAGGTTGAGAGAAATCTACCTCCACATCACTTTCAAATTCATTGGGAGAAGGTTCTTCAAATTCAAAGGATTCTTCACCACGAAGATTGGATGCATGATCTTCATCACCAAGGGAACTCAATTCTTGCTTCATTCTCTCCAAGTCTTCATATGGGATATGCCTTGGAGGTTATGCACATTCCTCCTCAACATCAACTTCAATCTTCTTGGAGGAGTTTTCTATAACTCTAGGTTCCCATGGAGGTTCCGCATCTCCTAAGTCTTCAACCACTTCTTCCCCTTCTTCAATGGTCATAGGTTCCTCCAATTGTTCTAACACAAAGTAGCATTCATCCTTCTCCCCCGAAGTTTCCAATCTCTCCTTTAAGCTATGCTCCTCTTTAGATTCTCCACAT
The DNA here is from genome assembly GCF_000817695.3 of Arachis duranensis. Classification (NCBI taxonomy): domain Eukaryota; kingdom Viridiplantae; phylum Streptophyta; class Magnoliopsida; order Fabales; family Fabaceae; genus Arachis; species Arachis duranensis. The sequence continues at coordinate 77,386,574 of NC_029775.3, read as the reverse complement.
ATAGCCATGGGAGTTCCTTGAGTGTCCAAAAGTTGGGATGCTAGCCGATTTACCACCTCATCCAAGGCGGTCATGAATTGTTGCACATCCCTTGTCATCTCCTCTTGTCCTTGAAGAAGAACACCGAGGGTTTCATCCATTAGAGATTGGGGTGGATGGGAGGGTTCATCATTTTGGAGAAAGGGTTCATTATAGGAAGGTGGTTCTTCTTGGTAATGTGGTGGTGTGCATTGAGGTGGTTCTTGGGAGTAGTAATCTTGGAATTGTGGTTCCATGTATGGCTCATATGGTTTAAAAGGAGGTTGGTATGGTGGGTAAGGATCATGGTCATATGGAGGTGTTTGTTGAAAATAGGCTTGTGAGTGTGGTTGAGGTGTTGAGGATATGACTCATAGGCATATGGTGGTGGTTCTTGAAAATCACAAGGAGATTCACCATAGCCATTGGATTGGTATGCATCATAGAATGGCTCTTCTTCATAGTGCATTGGTGGGGGTTGTTGCCATGAGGATTGATCATAAGCATATGGCTCTTCCCACCTTTGATTATCCCATCCTTGATACACAACTTCATTATAGTCCTCATTACCTACAACATAGTTGTAATCACACTCATAGCCAAAATGAGAATTCATAATGGAAAGAGAAAATAAAATTCAAAAGCTAATAGAAATCAAGAGAAACAAAATTCTACAACTAGCAAATAAAGCAAAAAGCAAGATATTCACACTATTCACATATGTACAATAACTAATAACATAACACCATTGTAATTCCCCGGCAACGGCGCTGTTCCGGGGGTTACCTGAAACGAGTAGCTCGGACGTCTTGGTGAGGCCCGAGGTGGGGGTCAGGGACCCGAGCTTGATATGTGGAGTGGTTGGTGGTTGTACCTGCAATGACACTCCGATGCTTAAGTTAGCATGGGTCCAAGCAGATATTGAGTAGAATTAGAGTATGAGTTATACCTGGGTGCTCCAGTGTATTTATAGTAGTCGGTCGTGATCTTCCCTGGATAAGATATTCTTATCTTATCTTATCTTTTGGGAGTTTTATCCCTATCTTTGTGGAACCGCCTTTCCTAGGCCTTTTCGGCCTTTAGGTTTTGGGCTGCAATCCTTTTGATGGGCCTTCTTAGCTTTTATTGTCCGAGGTCCGACCTCAGGTGTGGGCTTTGGGACGAGGTCGGACCTTTCATGGATTTTGCCGAGTTGGAGGAGCCCTGACCCATTCTGGCGGGGGGGGGGGGGCTCTTTTCTTTTGGTACTTTGTTTTCGGGTTGCTGCATTTTCTACAAGAACTTTGTTTTCTCGTTTTGCTGAATGGGTTCTTGCTGTCTGCCTTTACGTGATTTTTGCCTTGCTGTTGTATTCTTCTTTGTAGGCAAGATTTTTATGTCTCGAAAGGTTCTTCAAGCAATGTCAACCAAGATTCCGAGTGGTCTTGGTTGGGTAGATCCTGTTCCTTTAAGAGTCCCTTCCGTGGTAGATTCTGAGTATTTAGCTAGGTTTCGTAGGCAATGTAGCATATGTGAGGATAGGGAGTCTGAGAGGGATTATGAGTTAGTAGCCCCGGATTCCGAGGAAAGAGTTTGCTTCCCGCCTTTAGACAGTTCCGAGAAGCTCTTCTTTTACGCCTATGATTGTTTTTTCTCTAAGCTGGGTGTCCGACTTCCTTTTACCGACCTGGAGTCCGAGGTGTTGTGGTCCTGTAACCTTGCCCTTACGCAGCTCCATCCAAATTCCTGGGCATTTTTAAAGCTGTTCCAACTTTTGTGCCAGTTTTTGGGTGTCCCTCCCTCTATTTCTCTTTTTTCCTATTTGTTTGTGTTGACGAAGCCGGGTTTGGGTGGGGGGAAGGTGTCTTGGGTCTCTTTTAGGGCAAACCAGGGGAGGAAGTTCTGCACCCTGTATGATGAGTCTTTTCACGATTTTAAGAACTTTTATTTCAAGGTCCGGGCTGTTGGAGACGTCCGACCTTTCTTTCTAGATGAGAGTGGGGAGCCTTCTTTTCCTCTTTGTTGGCAGGAGAATGTAGTGTTTGTTAAGTATACGTTTGAGAATCTAGATGAGGTGGAGCAGGCTTTTGTGGGTGTGGTAAGCAGTTTATGGGGTCGGGCACCTCACTTGGACACGAAGAAAATGTTGGGAGATCCAAGCCTTCTCCGTTCCGAGTTAGGTAGCTCCCGACCTCTTTGAGATTCCGACCTTTCCTTTGTGTTTTGCTTTATTTTTGGTGGAATTTCTGTTGTGGTAATCCCTTT
>NC_029775.3:77382867-77383482 GCF_000817695.3 Arachis duranensis | reverse complement strand
TTTTAGTTGTTTTCGGGTAACAACTTTTTAGCCAGCGTTTTCCTTCGATTTCGTTCTTTCGCTTTTGTGCTTTTTAGTTGTTTTCGGGTAACAACTTTTTAGCCAGCGTTTTCCTTCGATTTCGTTCTTTCGCTTTTGTGCTTTTTAGTTGTTTTCGGGTAACAACTTTTTAGCCAGCGTTTTCCTTCGATTTCGTTCTTTCGCTTTTGTGCTTTTTAGTTGTTTTCGGGTAACAAATTTTTAGCCAGCGTTTTCCTTCGATTTCGTTCTTTCGCTTTGTACTTTTTAGTTGCTTTTGTAAAGCAACTTTTTAGTAAGCGTTTTTCGAAATCTTGGTTCTTGCCGTTTTAAGGCTTCTTTCTTGGGTCCGAGCTTCTTCTCGGGCGTCGGGTGCTCGAGTACCTCCTTTTTGTTAGGTTCGACTTTGTCGTTGGTCGGTTCTTTTGAGTTATTTCTGTAATCTCTTTGGCTTTTCGAGCCATTTCAGAGTTACTTTATAACTTTCCGTTTGTTGGGTCCGACTTCGTCGTTTGGTCGGCCTTTTTAAGTTATTTTTGTAACCTCTTTTTTATTTGGCCTTTTGAGCCATTTCAGAGTTACTTTATAACTTTCCCT
>NC_029775.3:77380251-77381653 GCF_000817695.3 Arachis duranensis | reverse complement strand
CGAAGTTCTGAAAACTTGTGTCCGTGAACTGTGTTCCATTGTCTGTTGTGATGGAGTAGGGGACTCCGAACCTCGTGACAATGTTTTTGTATAGGAATTTACGGCTTTTCTGAGCCGTAATAGTGGCTAAGGGTTCAGCTTCGATCCACTTTGTAAAGTAGTCGACCCCTATAATGAGGTATTTGACTTGCCCCGGCCCTTGTGGAAACGGGCCGAGTAGGTCGAGTCCCCATTTTACGTTGTGGATGGCCAGATTGTTCCTGCTCCTACTGAGGATGAGGTCCCGATGTCCGACCCCAAAGTTCCGGTTGAGAACCCAACTTCCCCTTTGGTCGGGAATAGATCTGGTGTGGAAGCTTCATATCGGGATGACGTTGCTGTCGATGCGGTCCCGATATCTATGTTTCCTCCGGAGCCTGCTGTTGATGTGGAATCTGGAAAGGACCTTGATCCCCTGTAGTCTTTTTAGTGGTTTGCCCGGCCTGTGGGCTTTTTGTTGGATGATTTCTGTGAACGCTTTTTACTTTTTGGACACCTTTCGCTTTATTTAGCTACCTGCAGTAACTTTATTATGCGGTGTTTTTTGTTTTTTTTTTTGTTTTTTTTTTTTGTTTCCGCTTTTGTGCTTTTTAGTTGTTTTCGGGTAACAACTTTTTAGCCAGCGTTTTGACCTTTTGTTTCCGCTTTTGTGCTTTTTAGTTGTTTTCGGGTAACAACTTTTTAGCCAGCGTTTTGACCTTTTGTTTCCGCTTTTGTGCTTTTTAGTTGTTTTCGGGTAACAACTTTTTAGCCAGCGTTTTGACCTTTTGTTTCCGCTTTTGTGCTTTTTAGTTGTTTTCGGGTAACAACTTTTTAGCCAGCGTTTTGACCTTTTGTTTCCGCTTTTGTGCTTTTTAGTTGTTTTCGGGTAACAACTTTTTAGCCAGCGTTTTCCTTCGATTTCGTTCTTTCGCTTTGTACTTTTTAGTTGCTTTTGTAAAGCAACTTTTTAGTAAGCGTTTTTCGAAATCTTGGTTCTCGTCGTTTTAAGGCTTCTTTCTTGGGTCCGAGCTTTTTCTCGGACATCGGGTGCTCGAGTACCTCCTTTTTGTTAGGTCCGACTTTGTCGTCGGTCGGCCCTTTTGAGTTATTTCTGTAATCTCTTTGGCTTTTCGAGCCATTTCAGAGTTACTTTATAACTTTCCCTTTGTTGGGTCCGACTTCGTCGTTTGGTCGGCCTTTTTAAGTTATTTTTGTAACCTCTTTTTTATTTGGCCTTTCGAGCCATTTCAGAGTTACTTTATAACTTCTCACATTAATTTGAACCTCGTCGCTTTATCTTTGCCGACCTTGTATGGTCTCTTGGCAAATGATTTTTTGCGTTTTGCCGAGCATAAATTAATGCGCCTTGGTGGGGTACTTT
>NC_029775.3:77375540-77376003 GCF_000817695.3 Arachis duranensis | reverse complement strand
CTGCTATGTATCTGTCGAGTTTTCCTTCTCTGGCTAGCTTTTCTATAACATTCTTTAGGTCGTGGCAGTCGTTAGTAGAATGACCGTAGAGTTTGTGATATTTACAGTATTCGGACCGATCTCTTCCTGCTCTTTTGTGTTTTAGAGGTCGGGGTGGTGGGATCTTTTCGGTGTGGCATACTTCTCTGTAGACGTCTACCAGGGAGACTCGGAGGGGGGTGTAGCTGTGGTACTTCCGTGGCTTGTCCGAGTTGGATTCTTCTTTCCTTTTCTGTTCCCGATCTCGATCTCGGAGTGGGTAGGTTGATTCCTTCCTAGAAGAGTCTCTTAACTGGGATGTTTCCTCCATGTTGATATATTTTTCTGCTCGCTCCTGCACCTCGTATAGGGAGGTCGGGTATCGTTTGGATAGGGATTGGCTAAACGGTCCCTCTTTTAGGCCGTTTGCTAGTCCCATGATGGC
>NC_029775.3:77362162-77373641 GCF_000817695.3 Arachis duranensis | reverse complement strand
CTTAAATAGCATCAGAAATGAGTTGGATTGGGCCCACAAGGCTCTAGAATTCGCTGGCCATGTATTGCTTTAAGTGGATCAAATGGCAGCAACAACGCGTGCACGTATAGTGCACGTACACATCACCATATGTGTAGCAACTATGGCAAATCTTATATCGTTTCGAAGCCCCGGATATTAGATTTCTAACCCAACTGAAACCGCATCATTTGGACCTCTGTAGCTCAAGTTATGGTCGTTTAAGTGTGAAGAGGTCGGCTTGACAGCTTTCCGGTTCTTTCATTTCTTCATGAGTTCTCCAACTTTTCATGCTTCTTTCTTCATTCCCTTGATCCAATCTTTGCCTCCTAAATCTGAAATCACTTAACAAACATATCAAGGCATCTAATGGAATCAAGGTAAATTACATTTAGCTATTTTAAGACCTAAAAAGTATGTTTTCACTCTTAAGCACAATTAAAGGAGAATATACAAAACCATGCTATTTCAATGGATAAATGTGGGTAAAAGGTCATAAAATCTCTTAAAATCAATACAAGATAAACCGTCAAAACGGGGTTTGTCACCGACCTAAGGGCATATTGGCTTCAGCACTTACCTTGGAGGCTTGAGTGTGGGCACAAATCATGTCGCACTACGTCTTTCCAAGCACTCACGAGTCCTCCTTTACTGCAGGCATGGCTGTTCTCATCTGGTGTATCTTTACAGACCAGCCTCTCAACTTACCAAGATACCTTCGATAAGCCATGGGACACGTACAGATTGCGGGCAACCTACCCTTTTCCGCCTTGGTTTCAGATCTAGTCTCAGCTGCTGGAGTCTCCTACAGAGCTGGGGACACCAAGACCATGATTCTGTAGGATGATCAGAAAGTCCCCAACGGGAAGTACATCAGACCCCCAGCAGCCACTATCAGCCGGACTGTAGACCCGGCCGGAGATATTCCTTCTCCTTCCACATCACAAGCACCTTCAACAAATCAGCTACTCCTTCAGATACTTCAGAGGTTAGATCGGCTAGACCGACAGGCAAAGCAAATGGAGCACCGTAACAAGCACCGATTTACATACCTCAAGGAGCTGATTGTCGGCAACCACCCACCTGAAGAAGAACCAGACACTCCGGACTCCACTTTACCTACCAGCACCGGGAGCCATGATCACTCCGACTGTGGAGATGCTGTTACCAGCCCCCTTTGTTCCTGACTGATGGCACCGAGGACGGTGCCAAACTTTAAGTGTGGGGAGGTCGGTCAGTACCTAACTTCTGGAGGTAATTGCTCTATCTTAACACCAATAGTTTTCTCTTCTTCTGTTAGATAGAATATATTGCATAGTAATAAGTGTTTGCATGCATGTTCTACCTGGTTGAAAAATAATAAGTTTCTTTTCAAGACCCTATTTTTGAAAATTTCACTAATTCAAATTAAAATTCTATGTTAAACTTGTCTAAAGATTGTAATTTGGAACATGGTTAGAGCTAGAACACACAACGCAGTGAGATTTTGAGCCTAATTCTATGGTTACATTATTTAACCATTATTTTATTATTGTGTGTTTTCTCTCCTCTATGATTGCAATCTATGGTTTGTTCTATTCTATATGTCCATTATTTAATGTATTCATGCATATGTATGATTGAGGCCACCATTTGTTATTAGCTCACTATTCCAAATGGCCTACCATTCTAATTACCTTTGTTCACCACTTTGAGCTGTTTCTATTCCCTTTTGTTCTTTATGTTATCACATCACTAGCCTTAAGCGGAAAACCAATGAACTACTCCAATTGAATCTTTGGCTAGCTTAAGATAGGGATTGTGTGTCAAATTAAGAGAGGGAAACTATGGGAACTATGGTCAATAAGAATGTGTGTCGCTTAATTAATAAATATTAAGAATTTGAATGCTACTCATGTGAAATTATGAAAACCAAATGCATTGATGTTATAATGCTTTCAAAAAAAAAAGAAAAAAAATAAAAAAAAGGAGAAAGAGAGAATTCCAAATTTAGGGGAATAAAAGCACCCCAATGTTACGTTCTATAAAAAGATCAATGCATGTGAGTTAAAATGAAAGAACATTCAAATACATGAGTTGGTGAAAAACACAAAAGTGAGACTATGGGTAGTTAGGCATGATTTTAGAAGCATAGGGAGTGTGTGTGTGTTAGGTGAAAACTTAAATTAATCAAGGATTCAATTCTTAGCTCACTTGGCCATACATGTATCCTCACCCTTACTAATCCCCACTACAACCTTGAAAAAGACTTCATGATGTTTGCATGTGTGTACTAAATATTTGTTGATTGGTTAGATGAAGAACAAATTTTAGAACGCATGAATACAAGAGACTAGAGTGGATTACCCTATACACTTGAATGATTAGAGTGCATATACACTTCCAGTGAAGGTTCAATGCTCGACTCTATGTTCCCTACTTTCATGAGCTATCTTCTCACAAGTTTACTTATCTTTTATTGTGTGATTTGAGTTAGTGGAATCTGAATTTTATTTATCTTGGAGGACTTGTTCATTCCTTAACCAAGTAGGTATAGACATTTCACTATATAGTTGCATTCATATATAGGTTGCATTACATGAGTCTTACTTTCCCCATTCATTCTTTCTATCTCCTTGAGCTTAGTATGAGGACATGCTAATATTTAAGTGCACCACTATTCCGTGGTACATTTTGTGCTTAATGGAGTGGATTTTATCCACTATTCTCACACTTATTCATACAATTTGCATGATTTTACAATTCCCTCCCAATTTTGTTCTAGGATTGAAAACTTGCTTCCTAAGCTTTTAAATTGTGTATTTTGATGTCCTTTTATACCATTCGATGCCATGATCCATGTGTTAAGTGTTTTCAAACCGTATAGGGCAGAAATGTCTTAGAGGATAGAGGGGAAGCTTGTATAAATGGAAGGAGCACAAGAATTAAGGGAGATTACCAGCAAAGAGTGACGCATGCGCATCCCTAACGCGTGTGCGTGAATTGGAGATCTACACAGCGACGCGTGCACGTACATGACGCATACGCATGACATGCCGGTGGACGAAATTGTGATCAACAATTTTAGCTCTTTGGTATGTGCACAAAAACATTAACTCAGCACTTTTTTTTTCACAACTCCGTTCAACTAACCAGCAAGTGTACTGGGTCATCCAAGTAATACCTTACGTGAGTAAGGGTCGATCCCACAGAGATTGTTGGTATGAAGCAAGCTATGGTCACCTTATAAATCTCAGTTAGGCAGATTAAATTGGTTTATGGTTTCGAAAATTAATAATAAAAAGAAAATAAAAAGGATAGAAATACTTATGTAAATTAATAGTGGGAATTTCAGATAGGTGCATGGAGATGCTGTGCTCCTCTTGAAACTCTACTTCACTACTCGCTCTTCCTTCAATCCTTCTTACTCCTTTCCATGGCAAGCTGTATGTAGGGCATCACTATCATCAATGGCTACTTTTAATCCTCTCGGGAAAATGGTCCTATGCGCTGTCACTGCACAGCTAATCGTCTGGAGGCATCACTCTTGACAATGGCTACATCCCATCCTCTCAGTGAAAACGTTCCTATGCTCTGTCACAGCACGGCTAATCATCTGTCGGTTCTCAATCAGGTTGGAATAGAATCCCTTGATTCTTTTGCGCTTGTCATCACGCCCAGCCTTCAGGAGTTTGAAGCTCGTCACAGTCATTCAATACCGGAATCCTACTCGGAATACCACAGACAAGGTGAGACTTTCCGGATTCCCAGGATCCTACTCGGAATACCACAGACAAGGTTAGACTTTCCGGATTCTCAGGATCCTACTCGGAATACCACAGAAAAGGTTAGACTTTCTGGATCCTCATGAATGCCGCCATCCATCTACCTTATACCACGAAGATTCTGTTGGGGAATCTAAGAGATATGCGCCCGGCCTAAGGTAGAACGGAAGTGGTTGTCAATCACGCGCGTTCATAAGTGAGAATGATGATGAGTGTCACTGATCATCACATTCATCAAAGTGTTATGCAACGTATATCTTGGAATAAGAATAAGAGAGAATTGAATAAAAAGTAATAGTAATTGTATTGAAACTTGAGGTACAGCAGAGCTCCACACCCTTAATCTATGGTGTGTAGAAACTCCACCGTTAAAAATACATAAGTAAAAGGTTCAGGCATGGCCGAATGGCCAGCCCTCTCCATGATCAAGTGACCGAATAGTCAAGAGATTAAACTGTCAAAAAGATGGAAACGGTCAAAAGATGTCTAATACAATAGTAACTTATCCTATTTATACTAGACTAGCTACTAGGGTTTACATGAGTAAGTAATTGATGCATAAATCCACTTCCGGGGCCCACTTGGTGTATGCTTGGGCTGAGCTTGATCTATCCACGAGCTGAGGCTTTTCTTGCAGTTGAACTCCAAGTTATGACGTGTTTTGGGCGTTCAACTCCAGATCATGACGTTTTTCTGGCGTTTAACTCCAGACAGCAGCATGTACTTGGCGTTCAACGCCAAGTTACGTCATCAATTTTCAAATAAAGTATGGACTATTATATATTTCTGGAAAGCTCTGGATGTCTACTTTCCAACGCCATTGAGAGCGCGCCATTTGGAGTTCTGTAACTCCAGAAAATCCATTTCGAGTGCAGGGAGGTCAGATTCCAACAGCATCAGCAATCCTTTTGTTAGCCTTTTTCAGAGTTTTGCTCAAGTCCCTCAATTTCAGCCAGAATTTACCTGAAATCACAGAAAAACACACAAACTCATAGTAAAGTCTAGAAATGTGAATTTAACATAAAAACTAATGAAAACATCCCTAAAAGTAGCTCAAACTTACTAAAAACTACCTAAAAACAATGCCAAAAAGCGTATAAATTATCCGCTCATCACACGCGAAGAAGACAATTGACACGTATGCATGACCGACGCATACACGTGACATGTGCTACCTGCAAAAATTACAGAAAATGCTGGGGGCGATTTCGGGCCGAATTTCGACCCAGTTTTCGGCCTAGAAAACACAGACTAGAGCCAGGGAATAGCAGGGACTCAAGGGACATTCATTCATTATCTCATCCATTAGTTTTTAGTTTAGTTTTTGAATCTTGGAGAGAGAAATCACTTCTTCCTCTAGGGTTCTTCACATTCATAGATTTCTAGTTTCATGCTTTTGATTTGGATATTGAAGAGCTACTACTTCCGTTGAAGTTTACACCATTCTAGTTTGTTTCTTTATTCCTTTACTCTTTTAATTTCCCATTTACCCTGTTCAGATATGTATGTTTTTTATTTTGGGATTTATTAATGTAAAGAACCATTTTTATCTTTAATTAATTTTCAGTTGTTGTTCAATTTATCATGTCTTCTCTTTATTCCCCTTATATGCTTGTGAACGTAGTATTCATGTCAATGAAGTAGACTCCCAACTTGACTTGGGAGTTGATTAAGAGGAGAACCTTGAGTTGGGAATACTCAAGTGTTAATTTTGATTGGAAGTTGTTGGCTGACTCTCTAGTCTCTTACTCTAATCCTCTCTTAGGAGAGGATTAGGACTTGAGGATAGAGTTGGTGGGCTAGTTACTTGACTTTTCTTTATTCAGTGAAGGATAATTAAGTAGAACAACAACCTGTTACCATTACACTTGGGAACATCCAACAAGAATAGAACTTCCGATTAATCTTCTCCCAGTCAAGACTTTTTATCATAGTTAATCAAATTTCTTGTTAATTTCCCTAGCTTTAATTCTATTCTCCAACTCCAAATTTCTAAGAAATCTCCTGATCAATAAATAGCACACTCTCTACAACTCGTTGGGAGACGACCTGGGATTCATACTCCCAGTATTTTATTCTTATATTGTGACAAACCTGATGACAAGTCATCATATACCCATTTTTCAAGCTAATTTCATTTGTTTTGTTAGTCTTTATGCACTTTCTTGCTTTTTAAGTAAGTGATTTGGAGTGAAAATGCACAACTTCTTTAAATCAAGCAACCACCATGAAATTAATGTTAATCCATGAGGTTACTTGCCACAAGAGTTGAGCACGGGACCATGAGGAAGCTAGGACTTAAGGCCCATTACCGTGCCAAGAAGCCAAGGAAAATGATGTAGCGTGTGTTTCTACCCGGGTTCGAACACGGGACTGCATTTTGGAAACACTGCCCTGCCCTCCGCGAGGGCAGGGCAGCATTTGGTTGGTGCTGCACAACTCTGGCGCACCAAGAAGTGAATCTGGCGCACCAAATCATGACCCTGGCAGCACCAGCGCGCACCACACACAATCAGCACCAATTTTTCCTGCCCTGCCCTCCGCGAGGGCAGGGCAGCATCCTGTGCACCAAGGCACCATTCTGGCGCACCATGGCATGATTCTGGCAGCATCAGCACGCACCGTGGCTCATTTCTGGCGCACCAATTTTTCCTGCCCTGCCCTCGGCGCGGGCAGGGCAGCGTTTTGCGCACCAAGCCGCACCAACATGCACCAAAGTCGCACCAACATGCACCAAACCCTGCCCTGCCCTCCACAAGGGCAGGGCAGCCTCCTGGGAGCTACCATTTTGGGCCGAAAAATTCAATTAAAATTCCAATTAAATTCATTTCTTCACCAAATCAAAAGCCCATCCAAATCCCAAAATCCAAGAATAGAAAGTGTATAAATAGGAGCTAGTTTGATGTAATTAGGACTTTTTGACCACTTACCTTAGCTTGACTTTGGAATTTTACACTTTCCTTGAGTTTTGAATTTCTTGCAATTGTTCTTGAGAGACTTGACCGAGAGTTCTGGGGATTAAGGGAGAATTGATTGATCTCCTTCCTCGTGTTTGCTCGGGCAATTCCACTCTTATTTTTCTGAGTTTTGGCTGTGTGAAATTGAGGAAATTCTGTCTCAATTCCCATCTAAGATCTCTTTAAATCCTTTTATGCACAATTGAATTTTAATTCTGTTCTTTACTGCTTCTTCTTCAATCCCTTGTCAATTGCTTTGTGAACTTGGATCTAGGAAGGCAAATAGAGATCTAGGCTCTGCTACCTAGTCTCTTGAGACCTGAGACCACAATTTACTTGGGTTCTTCTGTGAACCTTGCTGCACTTTACTTTAATTTTCTGTTTAAGCTTTCATTGCTTCCAATTCAATTCCTGCTATATTAACTGTTGCAATTTACTTCTTCTTTGTTTAGATTCTGCAATCCCAGTCCTCAATTCCCTTTTATATTCAAGCAATTTACATTCCTTGCCATTTAAGTTACTGTAATTTACATTTCTTGCACTTTAAGTTTCAGTCATTTAATTTCTTGTTCTTTAAGATTCAGTCTATTTTACTTTCCTGTTCTTTAATTTACTGCAATTTCCCTTCTCCCTTTACATTTCAAGCAATTTAGCTTCTGTTAAATACAACCCACTCAACCAAAACTTGATTCGCTTGACTAAATCAACCACTAAACTAAAATTGCTCAATCCTTCAATCCCTGTGGGATCGACCTCACTCATGTGAGTTATTATTACTTGATGCGACCCGGTACACTTGCCGGTGAGTTTTGTGTTGGATCGTTTTCCACACATCAAAACCCTTTTTAAATTGATAAGCAGATTTTCATCGATTAGGAACTGTACTCGCAACGTTATTTCTACACTAATTTCTTAATCGGCTAATTTCCGCCACGTCAATTTTTGCACCGTTGCCGGCAACGGTGCCATTTTGACGAGCGGACTTTTGACGGTTTAGAATTTTACAAATAAGTTCTCGTTGAAAGTATAGCTTCTAGACCGACAAGGAATTCTTTCGTATAAAAGTTTGGTTGTCACAATTAACAAACCCTTAATAAAATTGATAACCGAAGTATTTAAACCTCGGGTCGTTGGTGCACGAAATTGTGATCATCAACAATGGCTCCAATAACTTGGTAGCGCTCTCAAACGTGAATCACACTTAGTCACAACTCCGCACAACTAATCAGCAAGTGTACTGGGTCGTCCAAGTAATACCTTATGTGAGTAAGAGTCGATCCCACAGAGATTGTTGGTATGAAGCAAGCTATGGTCACCTTGTAATTCTCAGTCAGGCGGATAATAGATTGTTATGGATTTTCGAATAATAATAAATAATAAACATAAAATAAAGATAGAGTTACTCATGTAATTCAATGGTAGGAATTTCAGACAAGAGTATGGAGGTGCTGTGTTCCTTCTGAATCTCTGCTTTTCTACTGCTTTTATCCAATCTTTGTCACTCCTTTCTATGGCAAGCTGTATGTAGGGCATCACCGTTGTCAATGGCTACATCCCATCCTCTCAGTGAAAATGGTCCAAATGCTCTGTTACAACACGGCTAATCATCTGTCGGTTCTCGATCATGTTAGAATAGAATCCCTTGATTCTTTTGCGTTTGTCATCACGCCCAACAATCGCGAGTTTGAAGCTCGTCACAGTCATTCAATCCCGGAATCCTACTTGGAATACCACAGACAAGGTTAGACTTTCCAGATTCCCATGAATGCCGCCATCAATTCTAGCTTATACCACGACGATTCTGATTAAGAAATCCAAGAGATATGCGCCCCGGCCTAAAGTATAACGGAAGTGGTTGTCAGTCACGCGTTCATAGGTGAGAATGATGATGAGTGTCACGGATCATCACATTCATCATGTTGAAGTGCAACGAATATCTTAGAATAGGAATAGATGAATTGAATAGAAAATAGTAGTAATTGCATTAAAACTTGAGGTATAGCAGAGCTCCACACCCTTAATCTATGGTGTGTAGAAACTCCATCGTTGAAAATACATAAGTGATGAAGGTCCAGGCATGGCCGAATGGCCAGCCCCCAAAACGTGATCACAGAATCAAAAATACAATTCAGGATCCAAGATCGGTCAAAAGACACTGAATACAATAGTAAAAAGTCCTATTTATACTAGACTAGCTACTAGGGTTTACAGAAGTAAGTAATTGATGCATAAATCAACTTCCAGGGCCCACTTGGTGTGTGCTTGGGCTGAGCTTGATCTTTACACGAGCTGAGGCTTATCTTGGAGTTGAACGCCAAGTTGTAACATGTTTTTGGCATTCAACTTTGGTTCGTGACGTGTTTCTAGTGTTTGACTCCAGAATGCAGCATGGAACTGGCGTTGAGTGCCAGTTTACGTCATCTAATCACAAATAAAGTATGAACTATTATATAATGCTGGAAAGCTCTGGATGTCTACTTTCCAACGTCATTGAGAGCGTGCCATTTGGAGTTCTGTACCTCCAGAAAATTCATTTCGAGTGCAGGGAGGTCAGAATCCAACAGCATCAGCAGTCCTTTGTTAGCCTTTTATCAGAGTTTTGTCAGGTCCCTAAATTTCAGCCAGAAATTATCTGAAATCACAGAAAAACACACAAACTCATAGTAAAGTCCAGAAATGTGAATTTAGCATAAAAACTAATGAAAACATCCCTAAAAATAGCTAGATCCTACTAAAAACTACCTAAAAACAATGCCAAAAAGCGTATAAATTATCCGCTCATCACAACACCAAACTTAAATTGTTGCTTGTCCCCAAGCAACTGAAAATAAATTAGGATAAAAAGAAGAGAATATACTATAAATCCCAAAATATCAAATGAATATTAATTCTAATTAGATAAGCGGGACTTGTAGCTTTTTGCCTCTGAACAGTTTTGGCATCTCACTTTTTCCCTTGAAGTTTAGAATGATTGGCATCTATAGGAACTTAGAAATTTTAGATAGTGTTATTGATTCTCCTAGTAAAGTTTGTTAATTCTTGAACACAGCTACTTTTATGAGTCTTGGCCGTGGCCCTAAGCATTTTATTTTCCAGTATTACCACCGGATACATAAATGCCACAGACACATCACTGGGTGAACCTTTTCAGATTGTGACTCAGATTTGTTAAAGTCTCCAGTTAGAGGTGTCCAGAGCTCTTAAGCACACTCTTTTTACTTTGGATCATGACTTTAACCACTCAGTCTCAAGTTTTTCACTTGGACCTGCATGCCACAAGCACATGGTTAGGGACAGCTTGATTTAGGCGCTTAGGCCTGGATTTTATTTCCTTGGGCCCTCCTATCCATTGATGCTCAAAGCCTTGGATCCTTTTTACCCTTGCCTTTTGGTTTTAAGGGCTATTGGCTTTTTATGCTTGCTTTTTCTTTTTCTTTCTATTTTTTTTCGCAAGCCTTTGTTCTTCACTGCTTTTTATTGCTTCAAGAATCAATTTCATGATTTTTCAGATTATCAATAACATTTCTCTTTGTTCATCATTCTTTCAAGTTCCAACAATTTTAACATTCATAATCAACAAGATCAAAAATATGCACTGTTCAAGCATTCATTCAGAAAATAAAAAGTATTGTCACCACATCAATATAATTAAACTAAATTCAAGGATAATTTCGAAATTCATGTACTTCTTGTTCTTTTGAATTAGAAACATCTTTTCATTTAAGAGAGGTGAAGGATTCATGGAATTATTTATAGCCTTAAGACATACTTACTAAATACTAATGATCATGTAACAGAGACACAAATATAGATGACATTTAACATAAAGAAACCGAAAAGCAAAAAAAATTAAGAACAAGGAATGAGTCCACCTTAGTGATGGTGGCGCTTTCTTCTTGAAGAACCAATGATGTCCTTGAGTTCTTCTATGTCTCTTCTTTGCCTTTGTTGCTCCTCCCTCATTGCTCTTTGATCTTCTCTAATTTCATGGAGAATGATGGAGTGCTCTTGATGTTCCACCCTTAATTGATCCATATTGTAACTCAAATCTTCAAGAGAAGTGTTGAGTTGTTCCCAATAGTTGTTGGGAGAAAAGCGCATCCCTTGAGGCATCTCTGGGATTTCTTGGTGATGAGCTTCCTCATGCGTCTCTTGGGTTCCATGAGTGGGCTCTCTTGTTTGCTCCATCCTTTTCTTAGTGGATGGGCTTGTCCTCTGGTGCACGAAATTGCAATCACACTTTTGCAATCTCGCACAACTAACCAGCAAGTGCATTGGGTCGTCCAAGTAATACCTTATGTGAGTAAGGGTCGATCCCACGGAGATTGCCGGCTTGAAGCAAGCTATGGTTATCTTGTAACTCTTAGTCAGGATATCAATAATTATCAGGTTTAGTTGTGAAAAGTAAAAGAACATGAAATAAGTACTTGTTTTGCAGTAATGGAGAACAAGTTGAGGTCTCGGAGATGCTCTATCTTCTGAATCTCTGCTTTCCTACTGTCTTCTTCTTCATGCACGCAAGACTCATTCCATGACAAGCTGTATGTAGGGTTTCACCATTGTCAATGGCTACCTCCCATCCTCTCAGTGAAAATGTTCAACGCGCTCTGTCACAGCACGCCTAATCATCTGTCGGTTCTCAATCAGGTTGGAATAGAATCCAGTGATTCTTTTGCGTCTGTCACTAACGCCCAGCCCTCAGGAGTTTGAAGCTCGTCACAGTCATTCAATCCTTGAATC
>NC_029775.3:77359868-77361286 GCF_000817695.3 Arachis duranensis | reverse complement strand
AAAAGCGTATAAATTATCCGCTCATCACAACACCAAACTTTTAAATTGTTGCTTGTCCCCAAGCAACTGAAAATCAAGATAGGATAAAAAGAAGAGAATATACTATAGACTCCAAAATATCAATGAAACTTAGCTCCAATTAGATGAGCGGGACTAGTAGCTTTTTGCTTCTGAACAGTTTTGGCATCTCACTTTATCCTTTGAAGTTTAGAATGATTGGCATCTATAGGAACTCAGAATTCAGATAGTGTTATTGATTCTCCTAGTTAATTATAATGATTCTTGAACATAGCTACTTTATGAGTCTTGGCTGTGGCCCAAAGCACTCTGTCTTCCAGTATTACCACCGGATACATACATGCC
Source organism: Arachis duranensis (assembly GCF_000817695.3). Taxonomy (NCBI): domain Eukaryota; kingdom Viridiplantae; phylum Streptophyta; class Magnoliopsida; order Fabales; family Fabaceae; genus Arachis; species Arachis duranensis. The sequence goes on along the minus strand of NC_029775.3, from coordinate 77,360,923 downwards.
ACAGACACATAACTGGGTGAACCTTTTCAGATTGTGACTCAGCTTTGCTAGAGTCCCAATTAGAGGTGTCCAGGGTTCTTAAGCACACTCTTTTTGTCTTGGATCACAACTTTTTTTTTTGTATTCACTGCTTTTTCTTGCTTCAAGAATCAATTTGATGATTTTTCAGATCCTCAATAACATTTCTCCTTTTTCATCATTCCTTCAAGAGCCAACAAATTTAACATTCTTTAATCAACAAGTTCAAAAGACATATGCACTGTTCAAGCATTCATTCAGAAAACAAAAAGTATTGTCACCACATCAAACTAATTCAACTAAGTTCAGAGATGAATTCGAAATCCTGTACTTCTTGTTCTTTTATGATTAAAGCATTTTTCATTTAAGAGAGGTGATGGATTCATAGGACATTTATAGCTTTAAGACATGAACCTTAAATTTTATTAATCATGAATTAAGAACAAGACTCAAAAATAGATATAAGATAAGACTAATAGTAATAGAAAACAAAATTTAAAATGACTCTAAAATAGACTCCTAATGATAGAGATTATCACAGAGTTAGGACTCAACAACCTTGATCTTGAGAAGTGGATGCTCCCTCAACTTGTGGGGTATTTGACCCTTCAAGGGAGAGCTTTTTACGCTCTAGCTCCTGTAGCTCACGCCCCTGCTTCTCTTGTTCCTTCAGCAATTTGCAGAGCATGCAGTTTTGATTCTGCTGTTCTTCCTTAATTTGTTCCATAGCTTCTTGCAGCCTGGCAATAGATGCTTCTAGGCGAGCCCAATAGTCAATTTCAGGAAATTCAGGGAGGAACTCTTGTGCCCTCTTCTTGATAGAGTTATCTTGCATTTGTCCTTCCATTGACTTCTTGGTGATTGGGTGCTCAATTGGGATGAATTCATCTACTCCCATCCTTACCCCAGCATCTTTACATAGCAAGGAGATTAAGCTTGGGTAAGCCAGTTTGGCGTCAGTGGAGTTCTTGTTTGCAATTGTGTAAATCTCACAAGCAATCAGATGATGAATCTCCACTTCTTTTCCCAGCATAATG
>NC_029775.3:77350509-77359755 GCF_000817695.3 Arachis duranensis | reverse complement strand
ACCTTTTGAATTGGTTATCCACTTAGTTCCAGGGAGGCATATGTCCTCTAGAACTTAATCCAACCCCTTATCTACTCTCACCATTCTCCTATTAAAGGATTCAAGATCATCTTGTAGTTGAGGCAATTTGAAGACCTCTCTTATTTTTGTCCAGATGGAAGTAAATAATTCTCCCTCTAACCATGGTTCTGTAGGTATGAAAAGCGGTTCCAGTCATTCTCTGCTTATCTGTCAGCCACAGATTTGAGTAGAATTCCTGAACCATGTTTCTTCCAACCTTTATCTCAGGGTTGGTTAGAACTTCCCATCCTCTGTTTCGAATTTACTCTTGGATCTCCGGATATTCATCTTCTTTCAGATTAAATTTAACTTCCGGGATCACTGACCTTAGACCCATTATTTTGTGGTAATGGTCTGCATGTTCTTTGGTTAAGAACCTCTCTTGACTCCAAAGGTCTTTTGGAGTATTCTCTTTCTTGCCTTTTGAAGTGGTTTGTTTTCCTTTAGGAGCCATGATCTTGATGAATTTTAGCTTAGTGATCACGGAAAAACACACCAAACTTAGAGGTTTGCTTGCCCTCAAGCAAAAGAAAGGAAAAAAGAGGGAGAGGAGGAGAGCAAATTCGAATGGTGTGGAAGGGGGTATGGCCGAGTGTATATTTATAAGGAAGGGGGAGAGATTTCGAAAATTTTGAAGGAGATTTGAGAAGATATGGAAAGAATTTGAGAGATATTTGAGTTTTTGAAGAAGATTTGGAAAGGATTTGAAAGACATTTGAAGAATGATTTTTAATTTTGAAAATTTGAAGGTGAATGATGAAAGTTTGAAATGTGTTTATGTAGAAAATTATGGATCAAAACAGGAAAGTTTGAAAAAATTTGAATTGGAAAGCAAAATCTCTGTCCCCCACCTTTCTGGCGTTAAACGCCCAGAATGGTATCCATTCTGGCATTTAACGCCCAAATGTTGGCCAATTTGGGCGTTTAACGCCCAGCCAGGTACCCTGGCTGGCGTTAAACGCCAGAAACCCCTTCATCACTGGGCGTTTTGCTAAACGCCCAGGATGCTACACACCTAGCGTTAAACGCCCAGAATGGTGCCCATTCTGGCGTTTAACGCCCAAAAAGGTACCTTTACTGGCATTAAACGCCCAGAATGGTGCCCATTCTGGCGTTTAATGCCCAGAGTACCCCTTACTGGTGTTTTTTTCGCCAGCAAGCTCCTTTTCTCTGCTTTTTGCACTGAATCCTTCTGTAACTCTGTGAATTCCTTCAATTTTGATGATCGCCTTTTGAGAATATGTATCACATTTTTATTAAACAAAACAGATACCCTGCTAATGACTGGGTTGCCTCCCAGCAAGCGCTTCTTTACTATCTTTAGCTGGACCTTTACTGAAATTCATTCAAGCCTCAGTTTTGAGCATTCTTGCTCAAAATTGCTTTCAAGATAATGTTTGATCCTTTGTCCATTAACAATGAACTTTCTATCAGAACCAATATCCTGAAGCTCAACATATCCTCCTGTAATCACATACGGACCCCTCCACCAGGATTTAAGTTTTATTGGGAATAGTCTGAGCCTAGAGTTGAAGAGCAGAACTTTTTGTCCTGGCTCAAAGACTCTGGATGACAACTTCTTGTCATGCCACTTCTTTTCCTTTTCCTTATAGATTTTTGCATTTTCAAAGGCACTGAGTCTAAATTCATCTAGCTCATTTAGCTGAAGTAATCTTTTTTCACCAGCTGACTTAGCATTCAGGTTTAGGAATCTGGTTGCCCAGTAGGCTTTATGTTCCAGTTCCACGGGCAGATGACAGGCCTTGCCATACACAAGTTGGTATGGAGAGGTTCCTATAGGAGTTTTGAATGCTGTTCTGTATGCCCACAGAGCATAATCCAAGCTCTTTGCCCAATCCTTTCTACGGGCAATTACAGTCCGTTTTAGGATTCTTTTTAGCTCTCTGTTAGAGACTTCAGCTTGCCCATTTGTCTGTGGATGATACGGATTTGCTACTTTGTGGCTAATTTCATATCGGACCATAGCAGAGTACAGCTGTTTATTGCAGAAGTGAGTGCCCCCATCACTGATTAGTACTCTGGGAACACCAAACCTGCTGAAGATGTGTTTCTGGAGGAATTTCAGCACGGTCTTAGTATCATTAGTGGGTGTAGCAATTGCTTCTACCCACTTAGATACATAGTCCACTGCTACCAGAATGTAAGTGTTTGAGTATGATGGTGGGAATGGACCCATGAAGTCAATTCCCCATACATCAAACAATTCTATCTCTAATATCCCTTGTTGAGGCATGGCATAACCATGAGGCAAGTTACCAGCTCTTTGGCAACTGTCACAGTTTCGCACAAACTCTCGGGCATCTCTATAGAGAGTAGGCCAGTAGAAGCCACATTGGAGGACTTTAGTGGCTGTTTGCTCACTTCCGAAATGTCCCCCATACTGTGATCCATGGCAATGTCACAGGATCCTTTGTGCTTCCTCTCTAGGTACACCTGCGGATCATTCCGTCTGCACATCTCTTAAAGAGATATGGCTCATCCCATAGGTAGTACTTGGCATCTGAAATTAATTTCTTTCTTTGCACCCTACTGTACTCCTGGGGTATGAACCTCACAGCTTTATAGTTTGCAATATCTGCAAACCATGGAGCTTCCTAAATGGCAAAGAGTTGCTCATCTGAGAAGGTCTCAGAGATCTCAGTAGAAGGGAGGGACGCCCCAGCTACTGGTTCTATTCGGGACAGATGATTGACGATTGGATTTTTGACGGTTTAGAATTTCACTAATGGAGTCTCGTTGTAAAGTATAGTTTCTAAACCAAACAATAATCCTTTCATACAAAAAGTTGTTTGTCACTAGTACAAACCCCTAAAATTTATAAACCGAAGTATTGGACCTCGGGTCGTCTTCCCTAGGAATTACAATAAAGTGTCTTGTTATTGGTTTGAGTTATTTTGGGGTTTTGATAAGAGGCATGAAAGATAAATGGCAAGAAAGTAAACTAACAACTATAAAAGGCTCTTGGCAAGGTATGAGAACTAGAAGTTCTATCCTAGTTATCCTTTTCAATTGTGATGAGAATTATCCATTACTCCCACTTAGTTAACTTCTAACCATGGAGGAAAGTCAAATGGATGAATCAATTTGATTTCTCAAGTCCTAATCAACTCCTAAAGGAAAGACTAGCTTTAGAGATATTCAAATCAATTAGCAACTTCTAATTATCAACCAACAAAGGAATTAGATAACTCAAGAGTCACTAATTACTCTACCTAGGCCAAGAGGAACAAATCTACACTAAAATCCAACCAAGCATTTCATCAAACACTTGGAAGGCATGAAAGAAAAGCATAGTAAATTGATAACAAGAATAGAATCTAACAACAATTATTGCAAAGAATTAACAAAACAACAATCAACAACATCACAATCACATGAATTACCTCAAATTGCATTATTGAGATGAAATTAAAGAACAACAATCTATCCAAAACAAAATGAAGAATTACAATTATTAAAACACATAACTAGAAAGAGAAGGAGAAGAAGATTGAGAATTGATAAAGGAAAATTGAATCAAAGTAGGAATTAAACCTAGATCTAAAAAAGAGAGATTAACCTAAACCTAATCCTAATTTTAATTCTAGAGAGAAGTGAGAGCTTCTCTCTCTAGAAACTAAACTAAAACTAATCCTAGTGAGTGTGTCAATGTATGAATGAATTGTCTATATGTCAATCCCCTTCAATCCTTGGCTCTTATATGCATTTTGGCGCCAAAGTTGGTTGCTGAAACCTTCCAAAATCGCCAGGCACGTGTTGCATTAATGAGGTCATGTGCCATCATCGGCGCGTGCGCGCATGGTACGCGTGCGCGTCCCTGGCCTGTTTCGCAATGTGCGCGCGAGCGCCTTGTGCGCGTACGCGTGCTTGGCCGAGATCAACTCTTTGGCTTTTTGTGCTTCTCTCCACTTGCATGCTTCCTTCCTTGCTTCCTTTGATCCATGTCTAGCCTATTTTAATCCTGGAACTACTAGCAAACATATCAAGGCATCTTGTGGAATCAAAGAGAAATTAGAATTTATCAAAATAAGGATTGAAAAGCATGTTTTTACACTTAAGCACAAATATGGGAGAGATAACAAAACCATGCTAATTCATAGGCTAAATGTGACAAAAGGTTATCAAAATACTCTAAATTCAGTACACAACAAACCATCAAATTGGGGTTTGTCAATGATCAGCTACTTGGTTTTTTGTCCCCTTTCTGTCTCTTATTTCTATATCAAACTCTTGCAGAAGCAACACCCATCTTATGAGCTTGGGTTTTGAATCCTGCTTTGTGAGTAAGTACTTAAGAGCAGCATGGTCAGTGTACACAATCACTTTTGACCCTACTAAATAGGATCTAAACTTGTCAATGGCATAGACCACTGCAAGTAACTCTTTTTCTGTGGTTGTGTAATTCTTCTGTGCGTCATTTAGAACACGGCTGGCATAATAAATGATGTGCAAAAGCTTGTTATGCCTCTGTCCTAACACTGCACCAATGGCATGGTCACTGGCATCACACATTAGTTCGAATGGTAATGTCCAGTCTGGTGCAGAGATGACTGGTGCTGTGACCAGCTTGGCTTTCAGGGTCTTAAATGCCTGTAGACACTGTGTGTCAAACACAAATGGTGCGTCAGCAGCTAGCAGGTTGCTTAGAGGTTTTGCAATTTTTGAAAGATCCTTTATAAACCCCCTATAGAATCCTGCATGCCTAGTGCACGAAATTGCAATCACACTTTTGCAATTCCGCACAACTAACCAGCAAGTGCACTGGGTCGTCCAAGTAATACCTTACGTGAGTAAGGGTCGATCCCACGGAGATTGTCGGCTTGAAGCAAGCTATGGTTATCTTGTAACTCTTAGTCAGGATAGCAATAATTATCAGGGTTGATTGTGAAAAGTAAAATAACATGAAATAAGTACTTGTTTTGCAGTAATGGAGAACAGGTTGAGGTTTTGGAGATGCTCCATCTTCGGAATCTCTGCTTTCCTACTGTCTTCTTCTTCAAGCACGCAAGGCTCCTTCCACGGCAAGCTGTATGCAAGGGTTTCACCTTTGTCAGTGGCTACCTCCCATCCTCTCAGTGGAAATGTTCAACACACCTTGTCACGGCACGGCTATCCAGCTGTCGGTTCTCGATCATGTCGGAATAGAATCCAGTGATTCTTTTGCGTCTGTCACTAACGCCCCTCAATCGCGAGTTTGAAGCTCGTCACAGTCATTCAATTATTGAATCCTACTCAGAATACCACAGACAAGGTTTAGACCTTCCAGATTCTCTTGAATGCCGCCATCAATTCTAGCTTATACCACGAAGATACCGGTTAAAGGAATCCAAGAGATATCTACTCAATCTAAGGTAGAACAGAGGTGGTTGTCAGGGACACGTTCATAGTTGAGAATGATGATGAGTGTCACGGATAATCACATTCATCAGGTTTAGGAACAAGTGATATCTTAGAATGGAAGCAAGCATGATTGAATGAAAAACAGTAGTAATTGCATTAATCCATCAAGACACAGCAGAGCTCCTCACCCCCAATCATGGGGTTTAGAGACTCATGCCGTATGAAGTACACAAAGAAACGTGTAAAGTGTCATGAGGTCCAGATACAATGTCAAAAGATCCTATTAATAGTAAGCTAGTAACCTAGGGTATACAGAAATGAGTAAATGACGTAAAAATCCACTTCTGGGTCCACTTAGTGTGTGCTTGGGCTGAGCATTGAAGCTTTCATGTGTAGAGACTTTTTCAGGAGTTAAACGCCAGCTTTCATGCCAGTTTGGGCGTTTAACTCCAATTTTTATGCCAGTTCCAGCGTTAAACGCTGGGAATTCTGAGGCTGATTTGCAACGCCGGTTTGGGCCATCAAATCTCGGGCAAAGTATGGACTATTATACATTGCTGGAAATCCCAGGATGTCTACTTTCCAACGCCGTTGAGAGCGTGCCAATTGGGCTTCTGTAGCTCCAGAAAATCCACTTCGAATGCAGGGAGGTCAGAATCCAACAGCATCTGCAGCCCTTTTCAGCCTCTAAATCAGATTTTTGCTCAGGACCCTCAATTTCAGCCAGAAAATACCTGAAATCACAGAAAAACACACAAACTCATAGTAAAGTCCAGAAAAGTAAATTTTAACTAAAAACTAATAAAAGCATACTAAAAACTAACTAAGATATACTAAAAACATACTGAAAACAATGCCAAAAAGCGTATAAATCATCCGCTCATCATAACACCAAACTTAAATTGTTGCTTGTCCCCAAGCAACTGAAAATCAAAATAGAATAAAAAGAAGAGAATATACTATAGACTCCAAAATATCAAAGGAACTAAGCTTCAATTAGATGAGCGGGACTAGTAGCTTTTTGCTTCTGAATAGTTTTGGCATCTCACTTTTATCCTTTGAAGTTCAGAATGATTGGCCTCTATAGGAACTCAGAACTCAGATAGTGTTATTGTTTCTCCTAGTGAAGTATGATGATTCTTGAACATAGCTACTTTATGAGTCTTGGCCGTGGCCCAAAGCACTCTGTCTTCCAGTATTACCACCGGATACATACATGCCACAGACACATAATTGGGTGAACCTTTTCAGATTGTGACTCAGCTTTGTTAGAGTCCCCAATTAGAGGTGTCCAGGGTTCTTAAGCACACTCTTTTTGCCTTGGGTCACAACTTTATTATTATATTTTTTTCTTTTCTCTTCCTTTTTTCTTTCTTTTCTTTTTGTTTTTTTTTTGAATTCACTGCTTTTTCTTGCTTCAAGAATCAATTTGATGATTTTTTCAGATCCTCAATAACAGTTCTCCTTTTCCTTCATTCTTTCAAGAGCCAACAATTTTAACATTCTTAAAACAACAAATTCAAAAGACATATGCACTGTTCAAGCGTTCATTCAGAAAACAAAAAGCATTGTCACCACATCAAACTAATTCAACTAGTTTCAAAGATGAATTTGAAATCCTGTACTTCTTGTTCTTTTGTGATTAAAGCACTTTTCATTTAAGACTTCTTGTTCTTTTGTGATTAACGCATTTTTCATTTAAGAAAGGTGATGGATTAATAGGACATTTCTAGCTTTAAGACATGAAACTTAAATTTTATTAATCATGAATTAAGAACAAGCCTCAAAAATAGATATAAGATAAGACTATTAGTAGAAAATAAAAAAAATTCAAATAGGCTCCTAATGATAGAGGTTATCACAGAGTTAGGACTCAACAACCTTGACTTTGAGAAGTGGATGCTCCCTCAACTTGAGAGGAGAGCTTTTGGCGTTTCAACTCTTGAAGTTCACGCCCCTGCTTCTCTTGTTCCTTCAGTAATTTGCAGAGTATGCAGTTCTGATTCTGCTGTTCTTCCTTAAGTTGCTCCATAGTTTCTTGCAACTTGGTGATAGATGCTTCTAGGCCGGTCTAGTAGTCAATTTTAGGGAGTTCAGGGAGGAACTCCTGCGCCCTCTTCTTGATAGAGTTATCTTGCATTTGTCCTTCCATTGACTTCTTGGTGATTGGATGTTCAATGGGTATGAATTCATCCACTCCCATCTTCACCCCAGCCTCTTTATAGAGCAAGGAGATCAAGCTTGGGTAAGCCAGTTTAGCTTCAGTGGAATTCTTATTTGCAATTGTGTAGATCTCACAAGCAATTAGATGATGAACCTCCACTTCTTTTCCAAGCATAATGCAATGAATCATCACTGCTCTCTTGATAGTGACCTCAGAACGGTTGCTAGTGGGCAATATGGAACGCCCAATAAAGTCTAGCCAACCTCTTGCAATTGGTTTGAGGTCTCCCCTCTTGAGTTGGTTTGGGACACCCTTTGAATTGGTTATCCACTTAGTTCCAGGGAGGCATATGTCCTCTAGAACTTGATCCAACCCTTTATCTGCTCTCACCATTCTCCTATTAAAGGATTCAGGATTATCTTGCAGTTGAGGTAATTTGAAGATTTCTCTTATTTTGTCCGGATGGAAGTAGATAACTTTCCCTCTGACCATGGTTCTGTAAGTATGGAAAGCAGTTCTAGTCATTCTCTGCTTATCTGTCAGCCACAGATTTGAGTAGAATTCCTGAACCATATTTCTTTCAACCTTTATCTCAGGATTGGTTAGAACTTCCCATCCTCTGTTTCGAATTTGCTCTTGGATCCCCGGATATTCATCTTCTTTCAGATCGAATTTGACTTTCGGGATCACTGACCTCAGACCCATTATTTTATGATAATAGTCTTCATGTTCTTTGGTTAAGAACTTCTCTTGATTCCAAAGATTCTTTGGATTATTCTCTTTCTTTCCTCTTAAATTGGTTTGTTTTCCCTTAGGAGCCATGATCTTGATAAATCTTGGCTTTAGTGATCACAGAAAAGCACACCAAACTTAGAGGTTTGCTTGTCCTCAAGCAAAAGAAAGGAAAGGGGAGAGAGAGGAGAAGAGCAAATTCGAATGGTGTGGGGGAAGAGGGAGGCCGAACGTGTATTTGTAAGGGGGGAAGGAGAGATTTCGAAAATTTGTAAGGAGATTTGAGAAGATATGGAAAGAATTTGAGAGAAAGTTGAGTTTTTGAACAAGATTTGGGAAGGATTTGAGAGAGATTTGAAGAATGATTTTAATATTTTTTTTTTGAAGATTTGAATATAAATAATGAAAGTTTGAAATGTGTTTGTGTAGAAAAGTATGGTTTAAAAAAGGAAAGTTTGAAAAAAAATTAATCAGAAAGCAAAATCTATGTCCCCCACCTTTCTGGCGTTAAACGCCCAGAATGGCATCCATTCTGGCGTTTAATGCCCATTTGCTAGCCATTGTGGGCGTTTAACGCCCAGCCAGGTACTCTGGCTGGCGTTAAACGCCAGAATCCCCTTTGTCACTGGGCGTTTTGTTAAACGCCCAGGATGCTGCACACCTGGCGTTAAACGCCCAGAATAGTGCCCATTCTGGCGTTTAACGCCCAAAATGGCACCCTTACTGGCGTTAAACGCCCAGAATGATGCCCATTCTGGCGTTTAACGCCCAAAGTACCCCTTACTGGCTTTTTTTTGCCAGTAAGCTCTTTTTCTCTGCTTTTTGCACTGAATCTTTCTGTAACTCTGTGGATTCCTTCAATATTGATAATTGCCCCTTGTAGAAATAAAACATATAACCTACTAATGACTGGGTTGCCTCCCAGCAAG
>NC_029775.3:77349715-77350380 GCF_000817695.3 Arachis duranensis | reverse complement strand
ACTTTTTGTCCTGGCTCAAAGACTCTGGAGGACAACTTCTTGTCATGCCACTTCTTTGCCTTTTCCTTGTAAATCTTTGCATTTTCAAAGGCACTGAGTCTAAATTCATCTAGCTCATTTAGCTGGAGTAATCTCTTTTCACCAGCTAACTTAGCATCCAGGTTTAGGAATCTGGTTGCCCAGTAGGATTTATGTTCCAGTTCCTCGGGCAAATGACAGGCCTTGCCATACACAAGTTGGTATGGTGAGGTTCCTATTAGGGTCTTAAATGCTGTTCTGTATACCCACAGAGCATCATCCAAGCTCCTTGCCCAATCCTTTGTTCGAGCCATCACAGTCCGTTCTAGGATTCTTTTTAGCTCTCTGTTAGAGACTTCAGCTTGCCCATTTGTCTGTGGATAGTACGGGGTAGCCACTTTGTGGCTAATTCCATATCGGACCATAGCGGAGTAAAGCTGTTTATTGCAGAAATGAGTACCCCCATCACTGATTATGACTCTGGGAACACCAAATCTGCTGAAGATGTGTTTCTGGAGGAATTTCAGCACTGTTCTAGTATCATTATTGGGTGTAGCACTTGCTTCTACCCATTTAGATACATAGTCCACTGCCACCAGAATGTAAGTGTTTGAGTATGATGGTGGGAATGGACCCATAAAGTCAAT
>NC_029775.3:77348821-77349588 GCF_000817695.3 Arachis duranensis | reverse complement strand
CTGTCACAGTTACGCACAAACTCTCGGGCATCTCTATAGAGAGTAGGCCAGTAGAAGCCACATTGGAGGACCTTAGTGGCTGTTCGCTCACTTTCAAAATATCCCCCATACTGTGATCCATGGCAATGCCACAGGATCCTCTGTGCTTCTTCTCTGGGTACACATCTGCGGATCATTCCGTCTGCACATCTCTTGAAGAGATATGGCTCATCCCATAGGTAGTACTTGGCGTCTGAAATTAATTTCTTTCTTTGCACTCTACTGTACTCCTGTGGTATGAACCTGACAGCTTTATAATTTGCAATATCTGCAAACCATGGAGCTTCCTGGATGGCAAAGAGTTGCTCATCTGGGAAAGTCTCAGAGATCTCAGTAGAAAAGAGGGACGCCCCAGCTACTGGTTCTATTCGGGACAGATGATCAGCTACTTGGTTCTCTGTCCCTTTTCTGTCTCTTATTTCTATATCAAACTCTTGCAGAAGCAACACCCATCTTATAAGCCTGAGTTTTGAATCCTGCTTTGTGAGTAGGTATTTAAGAGCAGCATGGTCAGTGTACACAATCACCTTGGACCCCACTAAATAGGATCTAAACTTGTCAATGGCATAGACCACTGCAAGTAACTCTTTTTCTGTGGTTGTGTAATTCTTCTGTGCATCATTTAGAACACGGCTGGCATAATAAATGACGTGCAGAAGCTTGTTATGCCTCTGTCCCAACACTGCACCAATGGCATGGTCACTGGCATCACACATTAGTTCAAATGG
>NC_029775.3:77347673-77348230 GCF_000817695.3 Arachis duranensis | reverse complement strand
GCTGGGCTAATGCCCTTAAGATCACTTATGGACCACCCAAGAGTTGTCTTGTGTGTCCTTAGCACTTGAGTCAGTGCTTCCTCTTCCTGTGGATTTAAAGCAGAGCTTATAATCACTGGAAAAGTGTCACCCTCTCCCAGAAATGCATACTTCAGGGATGGTGGTAGTGGTTTGAGTTCAGGTTTGGGAGGCTTATCCTCCTCCTGAAGAATTTTTGAAAATTCCTTTGTTTCCTCTGGTTCTTCTTGATCAGGTTGAGCATCCTTGAAGATGTCCTCAAGCTCTGATTCTAGGCTTTCAGTCATATTGATCTCTTCCACCAAAGAGTCAATAATGTCAGCGCCCATGCAGTCATTTGGTGTGTCTGGATGCTGCATAGCTTTTACAGCATTCAACTTGAACACATCCTCATTGACTCTCAGGGTTACTTCTCCTTTTTGTACATCAATGAGAGTTCGTCCAGTTGCTAGGAAAGGTCTTCCTAGAATGAGAGCTGCACTCTTGTGCTCCTCCATTTCCAGCACCACAAAGTCAGTTGGAAAGGCAAATGGCCCAAC
>NC_029775.3:77342423-77347158 GCF_000817695.3 Arachis duranensis | reverse complement strand
AGGGATTACTATCAGCACTCTCAGGTGTCTGATCCTCCCTTAACGTCTGAACGCCAGGAATGGTTGAAGATTGGGCATTTAACGCCAACTTCTCTCCCTTTTCTGGCGTTTGAACGCCAGAACTGGGTAGGGAATAGGCGTTTAACGCCAGCTTTCCTCCCCTTTCTGGCGTTTGAACGCCAACAGTACTCCTCTCTAGGCTCTTACTGTCCTCAAAGGGATTTTGGACAATGGTTTGGTTATCCTCTGTCAATTGTTCCTTATTTGGCTTTTTGCTACTTTGAGCAGTGTTATTCAATGTCTTCCCACTCCTCAGTTGAACTGCTTGACACTCTTTTGTTATCTGTTTAGATATCTGCTGTTTTGCTTGATTCAACTGCAGTTCTATGTTCTTGTTAGCAATTTTAGTTTCATGGAGCATCTCTTTAAATTCTGCTAACTGTTTTGTCATCAGGAGCAATTGTTGATTAAACTCAATCATCTGTTCTTGAGGATTAGGATCAGTGGCTACTGCCATGACTTCCTCTTATGGGGAGAACTCATTGCTAGAGTACAAATATTGATTTCTAGCAACAGTGTCTATAAGCTCTTGAGCTTCTTCAATTGTCTTCCTCATGTGTATAGATCCACCAGCTGAGTGGTCTAAAGACATCTGAGCTTTTTCTGTAAGCCCATAGTAGAAGATGTCTAACTGTACCCACTCTGAAAACATTTCAGAGGGACATTTTCTTAGCATACCTCTATACCTTTCCCAGGCATTATAAAGGGATTCATTATCCTCTTGTTTAAAGCCTTGGATGTCCAGCCTTAGCTGTGTCATCCTCTTTGGAGGGTAAAAGTGATTCAGGAATTTGTCTGATAACTGTTTTCATGTCTTTATGCTTGCTGTAGGTTGGTTATTCAACCACCTCTTAGCTTGATCTTTTACAGCAAATGGAAACAGTAATAATCTGTAGACATCCTGATCCACCTCTTTATCACGTACTGTGTCAGCAAGTTGTAAGAATTGTGCCAGAAACTCAGTAGGTTCTTCTTGTGGAAGACCATAATACTGGCAGTTTTGCTTCACTATTATAATGAGTTGAGGATTTAGCTCAAAGCTGCTTGCTTTGATGGGAGGTGTACAGATGCTACTCCCATATACAACTGTAATGGGGTTAGCATATGACCCCAGAGTCCTTCTGGACTGTTCAATTCCACTTAGGTCCATGATGGATAAAGGGAAATGATATGGATTGCAAGTAGATAATTTTTTTTAAAATGACCGAAAATAATAAAATAAAACAAAAGGAAAATAAAATAAAATGTCGAAAACTAAAAGAAAAATAAAATCAAAGCAAATTGAAAACTAAATCAATCAACTAATTAAAAAGATTTTGGAATTGGCAATTAAAAAGATATGATTGAAAATTATTCTGAAAAAGATTTGATTTTTTTTTTTGAAAAGAGGAAAGAGAAAAACAACAAAATGACACCAAACTTAAAATTTTTAGAAAATCAAACACTAATTTTCAAAAATTTTAAAGGAAAAACACAAAGAGGACACCAAACTTAGAATTTTTAAGGATAAAAAAAAGGGACTAAGGACATGCAAATTTGAAAATTAAAAGAAAAACAAAAGCATGCAATTGACACCAAACTTAAAATATGAAACTAAACTCAAATATAAGACTCTAAACCAACAAAAATAAAATAGTCCTAATCTAAGCAACAAGATAAGCCGTCAGTTGTCCAAACTCAAACAATCCCCGGCAACGGCGCCAAAAACTTGGTGCACGAAATTGCAATCACACTTTTGCAATTTCGCACAACTAACCAGCAAGTGCACTGGGTCGTCCAAGTAATACCTTACGTGAGTAAGGGTCGATCCCACGGAGATTGTCGGCTTGAAGCAAGCTATGGTTATCTTGGAACTCTTAGTCAGGATAGCAATAATTATCAGGGTTGATTGTGAAAAGTAAAAGAACATGAAATAAGTACTTGTTTTGCAGTAATGGAGAACAGGTTGAGGTTTTGGAGATGCTCCATCTTCGGAATCTCTGCTTTCCTACTGTCTTCTTCTTCAAGCACGCAAGGCTCCTTCCATGGCAAGCTGTATGCAAGGGTTTCACCGTTGTCAGTGGCTACCTCCCATCCTCTCAGTGGAAATGTTCAACGCACCCTGTCACGGCACGGCTATCCAGCTGTCAGTTCTCGATCATGTCGGAATAGAATCCAGTGATTCTTTTGCGTCTGTCACTAACGCCCCACAATCCCGAGTTTGAAGCTCGTCATAGTCATTCAATCATTGAATCCTACTCAGAATACCACAGACAAGGTTTAGACCTTCCAGATTCTCTTGAATGCCGCCATCAATTCTAGCTTATACCACGAAGATTCCGGTTAAAGGAATCCAAGAGATATCTACTCAATCTAAGGTAGAACGGAGGTGGTTGTCAGGGACACGTTCATAGTTAAGAATGATGATGAGTGTCACGGATCATCACATTCATCAGGTTTAGGAACAAGTGATATCTTAGAATGGAAGCAAGCATGATTGAATGAAAAACAGTAGTAATTGCATTAATCCATCAAGACACAGCAGAGCTCCTCACCCCCAACCATGGGGTTTAGAGACTCATGCCATATGAAGTACACAAAGAAATGTGTAAAGTGTCATGAGGTCCAGATACAATGTCAAAAGATCCTATTAATAGTAAGCTAGTAACCTACGGTATACAGAAATGAGTAAATAACGTAAAAATCCACTTCTGGGTCCACTTAGTGTGTGCTTGGGCTGAGCATTGAAGCTTTCATGTGTAGAGACTTTTTCTGGAGTTAAACGCCAGCTTTCATGCCAGTTTGGGCGTTTAACTCCAATTTTTATGCCAGTTCCAGCGTTAAACGCTGGGAATTCTGAGGCTGATTTACAACGCCAGTTTGGGCCATCAAATCTCGGACAAAGTATGGACTATTATACATTGCTGGAAAGCCCAGGATGTCTACTTTCCAACGCCGTTAAGAGCGTGCCAATTGGGCTTTTGTAGCTCCAGAAAATCCACTTTAAATGTAGGGAGGTCAGAATCCAACAGCATGTGCAACCCTTTTCAGCCTCTAAATCAGATTTTTGCTCAGGACCCTCAATTTCAGCCAAAAAATACCTGAAATCACAGAAAAACACACAAACTCATAGTAAAGTCCAGAAAAGTGAATTTTAACTAAAAACTAATAAAAGCATACTAAAAACTAACTAAAATATACTAAAAACATACTGAAAACAATGCCAAAAAGCGTATAAATCATCCGCTCATCAATGCCCCAGAAAGCTTCTGATTGCTTTAACATTGGCAGCTGGTGGTAATTTTTTAATTACCTCTACCTTTGCTTTATCCACTTCTATTCCCTTGCTTGAAATTTTATGCCCAAGGACAATTCCTTCAGTCACCATAAAGTGACATTTCTCCCAGTTTAAGACCAGGTTAGTCTCTTGGCACCTTTTCAGGACAAGGGCTAGATGGTTAAGACAGGAGTTGAATGAGTCTCCATATATTGAGAAGTCATCCATGAAAACTTCTAGGAATTTCTCCACCATATCAGAAAAGATGGATAGCATGCATCTCTGAAAAGTTGCAGGAGCATTACACAGACCAAAAGGCATTCTTCTGTAGGCAAACACGCCAGAAGGGCAAGTGAATTCTGTTTTCTCTTGGTCCTGAGGATCTACTGCAATTTGAATAGCCGTCCAAAAAGTAGTAATAATCATGACCAGCTAGTCTTTCTAGCATTTGGTCTATGAATGGTAAAGGAAAATGATCCTTTTTGGTGGCTGTATTGAGCCTTCTATAGTCAATACACATACGCCACCCTGTAACTGTTCTTGTAGGAACCAGTTCATTCTTTTCATTCTGAACCACTGTCATGCCTCCCTTCTTGGGGACAACTTGGACAGGGCTTACTCAGGGGCTATCAAAAATAGGATAAATAATCCCAGCCTCTAGTAATTTAGTGACCTCTTTCTGCACCACCTCCTTCATGGCTGGATTTAGCCTCCTTTGTGGTTGAACCACTGGTTTGGCATCATCCTCCAATAGGATCTTGTGCATGCATCTTGCTGGGCTAATGCCCTTAAGATCACTTATGGACCACCCAAGAGCTGTCTTGTGTGTCCTTAGCACTTGAATTAGTGCTTCCTCTTCTCGTGAATTTAAAGCAGAGCTTATGATCTCACCCTCTCCCAGAAATGCATATTTCAGAGATGATAATAGTGGTTTGAGCTCAGGTTTGGGAGGCTTATCCTTTTCCTGAGGAATTTTCAAAAATTCTTTTATTTCCTCTGGTTCCTCCTGATTAGGCTGAACATCCTTGAAGATGTCCTCTAGCTCTGATTCCAGACTTTCAGCCATATTGATCTCTTCCACCAAAGAGTCAATAATATCAGTGCTCATGCAGTCATTTGATGTGTCTGGATGCTGCATAGCCTTGACAGCATTTAACTTGAACTCATCGTCATTGACTCTCAGGGTTACTTCCCTTTTTTTACATCAATAAGAGTTCGTCCAGTTGCTAGGAAAGGTCTTCCTAGAATGAGAGATGCACTCTTGTCCTCCTCCATTTCCAACACTACAAAGTCAGTTGGAAAGGCGAATGGCCCAACCTTGACAATCATGTCCTCAATTATGCCTGATGGATATTTAATGGAGCCATCAGCAAGTTGGAGACATATCCGGGTTGGTTTGACTTCTTCAGTCAACCCAAG
>NC_029775.3:77339565-77342390 GCF_000817695.3 Arachis duranensis | reverse complement strand
ATTGGTGCAAGCACCTTCTAATGTGCATGGTATCATAAAGCTTCCTGGATCTTGAAGCTTTTCTGGTAAGCTTTTCAGAATGACTGCACTGCATTCTTCAGTGAGAAACACTTTTTCAGTTTCTCTCCAATCCTTCTTATGACTTAAGATCTCTTTCATGAACTTAGTATAAGAAGGTATTTGCTCAAGTGCCTCTACAAACGGAATCTTTATTTCAAGAGTCCTTAGATAGTCTGCAAAGCGGGCAAATTGCTTATCCTGTTTCGCTTGGCAGAGTTTCTGAGGATAAGGCATCTTGGCTTTGTATTCTTCAACCTTAGTTGCTGCAGGTTTATTCCCTACAGAGGTGGTTGGAGAAGCCTTTTTAAAGGGGTTACTATCAGCACTCTCAGGTGTCTGATTCCTCATTGGCGTTTGAACGCCAAGATTGAGTGAGGAATGGGCGTTTAACGCCAACTTTTCCCCCTTTTCTGGCGTTTGAACGCCAGAACTGGGCAGGGAATGGGTGTTTAACGCCAGCTTTTCCCCCCTTTCTGGCGTTTGAACGCCAGGAGCATTCCTCTCTGGGCTCTTACTGTCCTCAGAGGGATTTAGGGCAGTGGTTTGGTTATCCTCTGTCAATTGTTCCTTTCTTGGCTTTTTGCTACTTTGAGCAGTGTTATTCAATGTCTTCCCACTCCTCAGTTGAATTGCTTGGCATTCTTCTGTTATCTGTTTAGATAATTGCTGTTTTGTCTGATTCAACTGTGATTCTATGTTCTTGTTAGCAATTTTAGTTTCTTGGAGCATCTCTTTAAATTCTGCTAATTGTTTTGTCATCAGGATTAGTTGCTGATTAAGCTCAATAATTTGTTCTTGAGGATTATGATCAGTGGCTACTGCCATAGCTTCTTCTTTTGTAGAGGGCTCACTGCTAGAGTACAAATGTTGATTTCTAGCAACAGTATCTATGAGTTCTTGAGCCTCTTCAATTGTCTTCCTCATATGTATAGATCCACCAGCTGAGTGGTCTAGAGATATCTGAGCTTTTTCTGTAAGCCCATAGTAGAAGATGTCTAACTGTACCCACTCTGAAAACATTTCAGAGGGGCATTTTCTTAGCATACCTCTATACCTCTCCCAGGCATTATAAAGGGATTCATTATCCTCTTGTTTAAAACCTTGGATGTCCAGCCTTAGCTGTGTCATCCTTTTTGGAGGGTAAAATTGATTCAGGAATTTGTCTGATAACTGTCTCCATGTTTTTATGCTTGCTGTGGGTTGGTTATTCAACCACCTCTTAGCTTGATCTTTTACAGCAAATGGAAACAGTAATAATCTGTAGATATCCTGATCTACCTCTTTATCACGTACTGTGTCAGCAATTTGTAAGAATTATGCCAGAAACTCAGTAGGTTCTTCCTGTGGAAGACCGGAATACTAGCAATTTTGCTGCACCATGATAATGAGTTGAGGATTTAGCTCAAAGCTGCTTGCCTTAATGGGAGGTATACAGATGCTACTGCCATATGCAGCTGTAATGGGGTTAGCATATGACCCCAGAGTCCTTCTGGATTGCTCAATTCCACTTAAGTCCATGATGGAGAAAGGGAATATGATATGGATTCCAAGTAAAGTAATTTTTTTTATTTTAATTAAAAGTGACCGAAAAAAATAAAATAAAATAAATGGAAAATAAAGTAAAATTTCGAAAACTAAAAGGAAATAAGATCACAGCAAATTGAAAACTAAATTAATTAATAAAAAAAGATTTTGAAATTAGCAATTGAAAGGATATGATTGAAAATTACTTTGAAAAAGATTTGATTTTTTTTGAAATGAGGAAAGAGAAAAACAACAAAATGACACCAAACTTAAAAGTTTTATAAAATCAAACACAAATTTTTGAAAATTTTAAAGGAAGACACAAAGAAGACACCAAACTTAGAATTTTAAAGATCAAGAAAGGAAAAAGAACATGCAAATTCGAAAAATTAAAAGAAAACAAAAGCATGCAATTGACACCAAACTTAAAATATGAAACTAAACTCAAATAAAAGACTCTAAACCAACAAAGAAAAAATAAAACAGTCCTAATCTAAGCAACAAGATAAACCGTCAGTTGTCCAAACTCGAACAATCCCCGGCAACGGCGCCAAAAACTTAGTGCACGAAATTGCAATCACACTTTTCCAATCCCGCACAACTAACCAGCAAGTGCACTGGGTCTTCCAAGTAATACCTTACGTGAGTAAGGGTCGATCCCACGGAGATTGCCGGCTTGAAGCAAGCTATGGTTATCTTGTAACTCTTAGTCAGGATATCAATAATTATCAGGTTTAGTTGTGAAAAGTAAAAGAACATGAAATAAGTACTGGTTTTGCAGTAATGGAGAACAAGTTGAGGTCTCGGAGATGCTCTATCTTCTAAATCTCTGCTTTCCTACTGTCTTCTTCTTCAAGCACGCAAGGCTCCTTCCATGGCAAGCTGTATGTAGGGTTTCACCGTTGTCAATGGCTACCTCCCATCCTCTCAGTGAAAATGTTTAACGCGCTCTGCCATAGCACGGCTAATCATCTATCGGTTCTCAATCAGGTTGGAATAGAATCCAGTGATTCTTTTGCATTTGTCATTAACTCCTAGCCCTCAGGAGTTTGAAGCTCGTCACAGTCATTCAATCCTTGAATCCTACTCAGAATACTACAGACAAGGTTTAGACCTTCCAGATTCTCTTGAATGCCGCCATCAATTCTAGCTTATACCACGAAGATTCTGATTAAGGAATCCAAGAGATATTCACTCAATCTAAAATAGAACGGAGGTGGTTGTCAGGCACACATTCATAG
>NC_029775.3:77337936-77339457 GCF_000817695.3 Arachis duranensis | reverse complement strand
AGTAGTAATTGCATTAATTCATCAAGACACAGCAGAGCTCCTCACCCCCAACCATGGGATTTAGAGACTCATGCCATAGAGGATACAATAAGAAACGTGTAATGTGTCATGAGGTAAAGATACAATGTCAAAAGGTCCTATTAATAGTGAACTAGTAACCTAGGGTACACAGAAATGAGTAAATGACGTAAAAATCCACTTTTGGGGTCAACTTGGTGTGTGCTTGGTCTGAGCATTGAAGCTTTCATGTGTAGAGACTTTTTCTGGAGTTAAACACCAGCTTTTGTGACAGTTTGGGCGTTTAACTCCAATTTTTGTGCCAGTTCCGGCGTTAAACGTCGGGAATTCTGAAGCTGATTTGCAACGCCGGTTTGGGCCATCAAATCTCGGGCAAAGTATAAACTATTATACATTGCTGGAAAGCCCAGGATGTCTACTTTCTAACGAAATTGAGAGCACGCCAATTAGGATTCTGTAGCTCCAGAAAATCTACTTCGAGTGCAGGGAGGTCAGAATCCAACAGCATCTGCAGTCCTTTTTCAGCCTCTGAATCAGATTTTTGCTCAGGTCCCTCAATTTCAGCCAGAAATTACTTGAAATCACAAAAAAACACACAAACTCATAGTAAAGCCCAGAAAAGTGAATTTTAAATAAAAACTAATAAAAAATACTAAAAACTAACTAAAATCTACTAAAAACACACTGAAAATAGTGCCAAAAAGCGTATAAATTATCCGCTCATCATCCTCCTCAATGGGGATGTCTCCTTCTATGATGACTCCAGCTGAGTAACATAGATGGCAAATAAGATGAGGAAAAGCTAGCCTTGCTAGGGTAGAGGGCTTTTCGGCTATTTTGTAGAATTCAAGGGAGATGACTTCATGAACTTCTACTTCCTCTCCATTCATGATGCTATGAATCATGATGGCCCGATCCACAGTAACTTCAGATCGGTTGCTAGTGGGGATGATGGAGCATTGGATGAACTCCAACCATCCTCTAGCCACAGGCTTGAGGACTAGTCTTCCTAATTAAACCGGCTTGCCTTTGGAGTCTCTTTTCTATTGAGCTCCTTCAACACATATGTCCCTAAGGACTTGGTCCAACCTTTGATCAAAGTTGATCCTTCTTGTGTAGGGGTGTGCATCTCCTTGCATCATGGGCAAGTTGAATGCCAACCTCACATTTTCCAGACTAAAATCTAAGTATTTCCCCTGAACCATTGTAAGATAGTTCTTTGGATTCGGATTCATACTTTGATCATGGTTCCTAGAGATCTATGCATTGGCATAGAACTCTTGAACCATTAGGATTCTGACTTGTTGGATGGGATTGGTTAGAACTTCCCAACCTCTTCTTTGGATCTCATGTCGGATTTTCGGATACTCATTTTTCTTGAGTTTGAAAGGGACCTCGGGGATCACCTTCTTCATGGCCACAACTTCATAGAAGTGGTATTGATGCACCCTTGAGATGAATCTCTCCATCTCCCATGACTCGGAGGTGGAAGCTTTTGTCTTC
>NC_029775.3:77336575-77337904 GCF_000817695.3 Arachis duranensis | reverse complement strand
TCTTTCCCTTTTCTAGAGGTTTCTTCGGCCTTAGGTGCCATTAATGATAATGGAAAAATAAAAAGCTTATGCTTTTACTACACCAAACTTAGAGAAAAGTGTATTCGGCCAAGGTATAGGAGAGAGAGTTGTGTTGTGTGAAAATTAAGGAGAATAGAGGGGTTTATATAGTGAGGGGAGAGGGAGTATGTTTGGCTATTTAGGGTGAGTTTGGGTGGGAAAGAAATTTGAATTTTGAAGGTAGGTGGGGTTTATGGGAAAGAATGGATGGATGTGAGTGGTGAAGGGGGTAATTGGGAAGAGAGATTGAGGTGATTGGTAAAAGGTTTTGGGGAAGAGTGTTTATTGGAAAGAGAGGATAAATATTGACAAGAGGGAAAAATATAGTAGGTGGGGCTCCTGTGGGGTCCACAGATCCTGAGGTGTCAAAGATTTACATCCCTGCACCAATTAGGCATGTATTGTGGGGTCCACAGATCCTGAGATGTCAAGGATTTATATCCCTGCACCAATTAGGCATGTAAAATGCCTTTGCATGCAATTCTGGCGTTTAAACGCCGAAGTGATGCATGTTCTGGGCGTTCGATGCCCATGTGCAGCATGTTTCTGGCGTTGAACGCCAGTTCCATGCTTGTTTCTGGCGTTCAGCGCCAGCTCTCCTCAGGGTGCATTCCTGGCGTTTGAAAGCCAGGATGTTGCTTGTTTCTGGAATTCAACGCCAGATCCATGCTCTGTTCTGGCGTTGAATGCCAGCCAGATGCTCCTTACTGGCGTTTAAACGCCAGTAAGTCCTTCCTCCAGGGTGTGATTTTTCTTTTGCTATTTTTTTTCTGTTTTTAATTTTAATATTTTTTCATGACTCCACATGATCATGAACCTAATAAAACATAAAAGAACAATGAAAATAAAATAAAATTAGATAAATAAAAATTGGGTTGCCTCCTAATAAGCGCTTCTTTAATGTCAGTAGCTTGACAGTGGGCTCTCATAGAGCCTCACAGGTGATTAGGTCAATGTTGTGGACTCCCAACACTAAACATAGAGTTTGGATGTGGGGATTCAACACCAAACTTAGAGTTTGGTTGTGGCCTCCCAACACCAAACTTAGAGTTTGACTGTGGGGGCTCTGTTTGACTCTATACTGAGAGAAGCTCTGCATGCTTACTCTCCCTTGTTACAGAAGGATTGCCTGTGCCTTAAACACAAGGTAGTTCCCATTCAATTAAAGGACTAATTCTCCTTTGTTAACATCTATCACAGCTTCTGTTGTGGCTAGGAAAGGTCTTCCAAGGATGATGCATTCATCCTCCTCCTTCCTAGTGTCTAAGA
>NC_029775.3:77311778-77335552 GCF_000817695.3 Arachis duranensis | reverse complement strand
GCATTTTCTTTAGGTGAATGGATCCACCTGCAGAATGGTCCAGTGACATCTTAGAGAACTCAGATAGACCATAATAGAATATATCTATCATGGTCCATTCTGAAAACATGTCAGAAGGACATCTTTTGGTCATCTGCTTGTATCTTTCCCAAGCTTCATAGAGGGATTCACCATCTTTTTGTTTGAAGGTCTGAACATCCACTCTAAGCTTGCTCAGCTTTTGAGGAGGAAAGAACTTAGCCAAGAAGGCCGTGACCAGCTTATCCCAGGAGTCCAGGCTATCTTTAGGTTGAGAGTCAAACCATGCTCTAGCTCTGTCTCTTACAGCAAAAGAAAAAAGCATGAGCCTGTAGACTTCAGGATCTACTCCATTAGTCTTAACAGTCTCACAGATCTGCAAGAAATCAATTAAGAACTGGTAGGGATCTTCTGATGGAAGTCCATGAAACTTGCAGTTCTGTTGCATTAGAGCAACTAATTGAGGTTTCAGCTCAAAATTGTTGGCTCTAATGGCAGGAATTGAGATGGTTCTTCCATCAAACTTGGAAGTAGGTGTAGTGTAATCACCAAGCATCCTCCTTGCATTATTGTTGTTGGGTTCAGCTGCCATCTCCTTTTCTTGTTCAAAAATTTCAGCAAGGTTGTCTCTGGATTGTTGTAATTTAGCTTCTCTTAGTTTCCTCTTCAGAGTCCTTTCAGGTTCTGGATCAGCTTCAACAAGAATGCCTTTTTCCTTGTTCCTGTTCATATAAAAGATAAGAGAACAAGAAAAGAAGAGAAGAGGAATCCTCTATGTTACAGTAAAGAGGTTCCTTATTGTTAGTAGAAGAAGAAAGGGAATAAAGAAAGGAGAATCCAAACAGAAGGGTGAGGATAGGGGTAGTGGTTTGAGATGAAGAGAGGTGAAGAGAAGTGTTAGTAAATAAATAAATAAATAGAAGAAGAGGAGAGGGAAGGAATTTCGAAAATAAATTTTGAAAAAGTAGTTAGTGATTTTCGAAAATTAAAGGTGAGATAGAATTAAAATTAAAATTTAAAACAATTAGTTAATTAAAAAAAGAATTTTTGAAAAAGAGGGAGGTATTTTCGAAAATTAGAGAGAGAGAAAAGTTGTTAGGTGGTTTTGAAAAAGATAAGAAACAAACAAAAAGTCAAATAGTTAGTTGAAAAAGATTTGAAAATCAAATTTGAAAAGATAAGAAGATAAGAAGTTAGAAAAGATATTTTAAAATCAAATTTTTGAAAAAGATAAAATTTTGAAAAAGATATGATAAAAAGATATGATTAAAAAGATATGGTTGGAAAAGATTTAATTTTTAAAATTAAAATTAATTACTTAACTAACAAGAAACTAAAAGTAAGATTCTAGAATTTAAAGATTGAACCTTTCTTAACAAGAAAGTAACAAACATCAAATTTTTGAACCAATCACATTACATGTTAGTTAAGTTTCGAAAATTTTGAAATAAAATTAAGAAAAGATTTTGAAAAATATTTTAAAAAAATTACATTTTCGAAAATTAAAAAAATGAAAAAGATTTGATTTTTGAAAAAAGTTTTGAAAAGATAAGATTTTTAAAATTTGAAAATTTGACTTGACTTACAAGAAACAACTAATTTTAAAATTTTTTGACTAAGTCAACCCAAATTTCAAAATTTTGAGAGAAAAAGGAAAATATATTTTTTTTATTTTTGAAATTTTAATTATGAGAGAGAAAAACATAACTCACAACATGAAAATTATGAATCAGAACACATAATGCATGCAAGAACACTATCAATGTCAAGATGAACCCCAAGAACACTTTGAAGATCATGATGAACATCAAGAACATATTTTTGAAAAATTTTTGATGCAAAGAAAATATGCAAGACACCAAACTTAGAAATCTTTAATGCTTAGACAATATGAATGCAAAAATGCATATGAAAAACAATAAAAGACACAAAACAAGAAAACATCAAGATCAAACAAGAAGTCTTACCAAGAACAACTTGAAGATCATGAAGAATACCATGAATGCATGAATTTTTGAAAAATAATGCATAAATTTTTTAAAACATGCAATTGACACCAAACTTAAAAATTGACTCAAGACTCAAACAAGAAACACAAAATATTTTTGGTTTTTTTTATGATTTTATGATTTTTTGGATTTTCTTTTAATTTTTTCGAAAAAACATATAGGAAAAAGAAATTAAGAGATTCAAAATTTTTAATAAGAATTCTAGGAATCTTTCAATGTTAGTCTAAAGCTCCAATCTAAGGGTTGGGCATGGCTTAATAGCCAGCCAGCTTTAGAAGATATAAATCAGGCATGTAACAACTGATATTCTAATTAACTTGCCTCTATGCTGATGGTTTTGAAGCCTCAATCCAATTGAGTTAGACATGGCTTTACAGCCAGCCAAGCTTCAACATACTTTATAAAACACTAGAATTCATTCTTAAAAATTTTGAATAATTTTTCGAAAACAAAGAAAAAATTTTAAAAAATATTTTTGAAAACTTTTTGAAAAGAAAAATAAAAAGAAAATTACCTAATCTGAGCAACAAGACGAACCGTCAGTTGTCCATACTCGAACAATCCCCGGCAACGGTGCCAAAAACTTGGTGCACGAAATTCTGATCATCAACAATGGCTCCAATAACTTGGTAGTGCTCTCAAACGTGAATCACACTTAGTCACAACTCCGCACAACTAACCAGCAAGTGTACTGGGTCGTCCAAGTAATACCTTACGTGAGTAAGGGTCGATCCCACAGAGATTGTTGGTATGAAGCAAGCTATGGTCACCTTGTAAATCTCAGTCAGGCGGATAATAGATGGTTATGGATTTTCGAATAATAATAAATAATAAACATAAAATAAAGATAGAGTTACTCATGTAATTCAATGGTGGGAATTTCAGACAAGTGTATGGAGGTGCTGTGTTCCTTCTGAATCTCTGCTTTCCTACTGCTTTTATCTAATCTTTGTCACTCCTTTCTTTGGCAAGCTGTATGTAGGGCATCACCATTGTCAATAGATACATCCTATCCTCTCAGTGAAAATGGTCTAAATGCTCTGTTACAGCACGGCTAATCATCTGTCGGTTCTCAATCATGTTGGAATAGAATCCCCTGATTCTTTTGCGTTTGTCATCATGCCCAACCATCGCGAGTTTGAGGCTCGTCACATTCATTCAATCCTGGAATCCTACTCGGAATACCACAGACAAGGTTAGACTTTCCGGATTCCCATGAATGCCGCCATCAATTCTAGCTTATATCACGAAGATTCTGATTAAGGAATCCAAGAGATGTGCGCCCGGTCTAAAGTAGAACAGAAGTGGTTGTATTGTCTGTCACGCGTTCATAGGTGAGAATGATGATGAGTGTCACGATCATCACATTCATCATGTTGAAGTGCAACGAATATCTTAGAATAGGAATAGCTGAATTGAATAGAAAATAGTAGTAATTGCATTAAAACTTGAGGTACAGCAGAGCTCCACACCCTTAATCTATGGTGTGTAGAAACTCCACCGTTGAAAATATATAAGTGATGAAGGTCCAGGCATGGCCCAATGGCCAGCCCCCAAAACGTGATCACAGGATCAAAAATACAATTCAGGATCCAAGATCGGTCAAAAGACACTGAATACAATAGTAAAAAGTCCTATTTATATTAGACTAGCTACTAGTGTTTACAGAAGTAAGTAATTGATGCATAAATCCACTTCCGGGGCCCACTTGGTGTGTGCTTGGGCTGAGATTGATCTTTACACGATCTGAGGCTTTTCTTGGAGTTGAACGCCAAGTTGTAACGTGTTTTTGGCGTTCAACTCTGGTTTGTGACGTGTTTCTGGTGTTTGACTCTAGAATGCAGCATGGAACTGGCGTTGAGCGCACGTTTATGTCATCTAATCACGAATAAAGTATGAAATATTATATATTTCTGGAAAGCTCTGGATGTCTACTTTCCAACGCCGTTGAAAACGCGCCATTTGGAGTTTTGTAGCTCCAAAAAAGCTATTTCGAGTGCAGGGAGGTCAGAATCCAACAACATCAAGAGTCCTTTGTCAGTCTTTTATCAGAGTTTTGCTCAGGTCCCTAAATTTCAGCCAGAAATTACCTGAAATCACAGAAAAACACACAAACTCATAGTAAAGTCCAAAAATGTGAATTTAGCATAAGAACTAATGAAAACATCCCTAAAAGTAGCTAGATCCTACTAAAAACTACCTAAAAACAATGCCAAAAAGCGTATAAATTATCCGTTCATCAGTCGTCTCTCAAGGAATTACAGGGAAGTGTGCTTATAATTGGTTATGGAAAAGTGTATTTTGGTGTTTTGATTAAGGAACAAGAAAAATAAATTGCAAGGGATTAAATTAACAACTAAGAAAAACTCTTGGCAAGGTATGAGAACTGGAAGTCCTATCCTAGTTATCCTTATCAATTATGATGAGAATTGTCCGTTCTTCTCACTTAGTCAACCTCTAACTATGAAGGTAAGTCAAGTGGATAAATCAATATGAATCCTCAAGTCTTAGTCAACTCGCAAGGAAAAACTAGAGTTAGTGGGATTCAAGTCGATTAGGAACCTTCAATTAACAACCAACAAAGGAGTTTGATAACTCAAGTGTCACCAATTACTCAATCAAGGCCAAAAGGATGAAAATCTAAATTAAAATCCTCCCAAGCATTTTATCAAACACTTGGAAGGCAAAACATAAAAATATAGAAAACTAGCAAGGGAAATAGATCTAACTGCCAATTGCAAGCATCAATAACACAAATCAATGAAGGCAAGAATAACCATAGGTAAAGTAATTGCATTAATATGGGAATTGAATCTAACATCAAAAGTTCACAAACTAAAGTAATAACAATGAGTAGTCAATAAGAGTAGAAGAGAAATCCTAAATCCAAAAACCTAGAGAGAGGAGAGAGCCTCTCTCTAAAATCTACATCTAAAACCTAAAATTATGTGTATGAGAAGTATGATTGAATGAATGATGGATCCCCCCATTCTGTAGTCTCTATTCTGTATTTTTCGAGCTTGGAACTGGGCCAAAAGGAGCCCAGAAATCGCTCCCAGCGCTTTTTGCAAATTTCTGCACGTGGCGCATTTCACACGTACACGTAGGTCACGCGTACGCGTCGTTTGGCAAAATTCCTTATCACGCTTATGTGTCAGTCACGCATACGCGTCGCTTGGTGAAATTTCTTGTCACACGTACGCGTCGCTGCCAGCTTCTCAAATCTTCATTTTCTCGTGTTCCTTCCACTTTTGCATGCTTCCTTTCCATCCTCTAAGCCATCCCTGCCCTATAAAGCCTGAAAACACTTAACATACAGATCACGGCATCGAATGGTAACAAAGGGTAATCCAAATTGACAGTTTAAAGGCCTAGGAAACATGTTTTCAACTATATCACAAAATTAAGAGGGAATTGTAAAACCATGCAAATTATATGAATAAGTGAGCAAAGAATTGATAAAAGCCACTCAAATCAGCACAAGATATACCATAAAATAGTGGTTTATCAATCTCCCCACACATAAACATTAGCATGTCCTCATGCTAAACTCAAGAAAAATTATAAAAGAGTGAAGGCAGAATGGTGGAACTTATGCAATGCAACCTATTTAAATGTGAGCTACCTACATGCTAATATGCAATTTCTAATTACTCTCTCTATTTATATATAAACATACATGTGGTCAAATTGAGTCAAATTTCTAAGAAATCATATATGCACAATCACAGGTCTAAATCAAATCAAAACACATCCACAATTGAGTTGGGTTAATCAAAAGAGTTCACAAACTTGCAAGACAAGCAATGATCAAGTATGGATATATGGGAATGAGCAATTGAACCCTCACTGGTAGTGTATATGCACTCTCATCACTCAAGTGTTTGGGGTTAAACCACTCTACTCTTCTCTAGTCATGCTTTCTAAAACTTTGTTCTTCATCTAACCAATCAATAAATATTTAATATACCAATGCATACATCATGAGATCTTTTCAAGGTTGTAATGGGGCTAAGGTGAGGGTAAGGATATATGTATGGCCAATTGAGCTATAATATGAATCCTTAACTAACCTAAGCTCTCACCTAACATACACACACTCTATATATATGAAATTATTCTTAGTTACCCATAATTCCCACTTTTGCATATTTCACATACTCATGCATCAAATTTTCTTTAATTTCACCATATATGCATTGATCCTTTATTAAACTCAATATTGGGGTATTTTTGTCCCCTATTAATTTTTTTAAAGCAAACATAACATATCAATGCATATGATTTTTCTAATCTCACATGAGTGTGAACCCAAATTCCCAATAGTTAAATAAAGTAGAAACATAACACATTCCCTATTAACCCATGTTCCCACAGTTTCCCACACTTAATTGATACACAATCTCTATCTCAAGCTAACCAAAGATTCATTGGGGTAATTAATTATTTTTCTGCTTAAGGCTAGTAATGTGGTAAAATACATAATAAATAGGGATTAAAAGGCTCAAAGTGGCAAACAAAGGTAAATGAAACGGTGGGCTATTTGGGATAGGTAAGCTGATAACAATTAGTGGCCTCAATCATATGTAAGCATGAATACAATAAATAATGGACATATAGAATGGAACAAAGTAAAGCTTGCAATCATAGAGAAGAAACACACAAGAATAAAGATCATGATTAAATAATGTAATCATGCAATTAAGCTAAAAAACTCACGGGTTGTGTGTTCTTAGCTCAAAACCATATTCCAACTAAATATACATGTCATACAAGTTACCAAAAAGGTTTTAACTCAAATCAATGTGAATCTATAATTGCCTGTTCTGAGAAAGAGATATATTCCCTGAGAATTTCATAAATTGACCAACATTATTTATTATATATATATACTGAATGAGATGTTGTGATTATGAAAAACTAAAGTATTTTAGTTTACTCCCTATTTTCAATTAAACCAAATGCTCATATGCAAAAAGGTAAACTAAGCTCAATAATCCATGTTTTTCCATATCACAACTAACAGACTAAAAGTGCCATTCAAGCTAAATATCTAAGATATGTACAAGATAACAAGAGTACAATAAAGTAGAAATGTGCAATTACTAAAATAAAAATAAAATAAAGCAAAATATAGAATAAAGCAAAATATAGAATAAAGCAAAATAGGATAAAAGGTCTAAAAATGGTTCACCAAAATAGAATCCGCCAGAGATGGCGAACTCCCCACACTTATATTACAGCATCGTCCGTGATGCTAAAGTCAAGCCGGGTGTGAAGGATCATCGCCTCCTGTAGGATGTGCTGTTGGCTCTGTGGGCTCTGGCTGTGTAGGGGCCTGAGGCTCTGCAGTCTGCTCTGGCTGAGGCTCCTCGTGCTGTGCCTGCTGATGGTCCTCTACCTGTGCATCCTCCTCTTGCTCATCCTCCTCCTCAAAGTGCTCCGAGGGTGTGTTGGGCTTAGAGGGGATGTCAGTATGTCCCGACTTCATCATCAACTTCAGATGCTTATAGTGTCACTTATTGCGACGCTCAGACCGCTCATAACGCCGCTGGTTGCGGTGCTCCATCTGATCCAGGCACTCAAAGAGGCAGTGCACAAGGTGATAGATAGGCTGAGAGGCGGATGATGGTGCTGTGGAAGCAGGTAGGGCTGAAGGTGCTGAAGGCGTTGCGGAGGATGTGGCTGCACCAGTAGAGGTGGTAATGGCAGGTAATCTGTGGCCTAGAGGGCCAAACTGCTTGCCGTGTGGAATAATCTTCTTGCAGTCGGCAATGGGTGGTCTCTCATCCTTTGGCTTCCGAGGTACCTCAGCTCGGCGAGCCATCTGGGTAATCAGATAAGGGAATGACAGGGTGCCTCGAACATGAACTCTAGACATGTACTTCCTGATGAACCGTGGAAGGTACAGGTCTTTTCCTTCCATGACGCACCAGATAAGGATGATCATAGCAGCTGGCACCTCGGACTCGTGAATGCTAGGCATAACATAATTACTCAGTATTTGTTGCCATAGCCTAGCCTCATCATTGAGATAAATAATCTTTATACCACTGGGAGTTACCGTTGACTTACCCAGAGCCCATGGAGCATCAGGATCAAAAGCTATGGTGCGCCTGATAGCGTCCCATGAATCTAATAGACTCTTTGGCCTGTTGATAACCATCTTTGTCAGCTATTTTAGTCTGGAAGTGAAGGATATCCTCTATCGCCTCCTCAATGACTAAAATATGCTTTCCCCTAAGCTGCACTGCATCAAGGGTCTTCTTAAAATAGTTGGAATAGAACTTACGGACCCATGATGCGTTTACCTCTATCAGATCTCTTTCCAGAAATACCCAACCTCTCTGTTTGATATGCTCTTCAGTGTACTTTGTTAATTCGGTTGGTATTTGGAGCTTCCGTTCCAAGTAGAGGTGCCATGTGTCTCGAAAGACCAAAAACTTTAGTTCACAGTAACAATTGGCAAATTTAGCTGGGTCAGTTGCAGGTACTAGTTGATCCTTTTTTTCCTGTGGAGTGAAGTTCTTCTCACGCCAGGATTCATCCCCTAGAATATCCGACAGAGCGACAGATGACTGTCCTCTTTTCCTTTTACACCGGTGCTGGCCTTAGCTTTGCCCTTTCCTTTCGGATCAGATATCCTGAAAAACAGAAATCCCAGGATATAGATAAACACACAAAGCAGAGAAACAAAAAGGTAAACAAGAGGCAAGCATAATAAGCAAGAGATATACGATAGAAGAATGAAAGTAAAAGCATGAAGTGAGTCATAAAGAGGCAAATTCTTGGAAGAAAAAAAGGTGGGATTCAAAGGAATCAATCAGAAATCACAATCCAAGAATTTATAGAATGAAATCTAGAATGCTTGTTTGTTAAGAAGCGACAATTAACATGCCGTGAAAGTGATTAAAAGAGTTAGTTTGAAAAAGGGTGAAACGAAAAAGAAAAGTGAAAAAAATCAGTTTAGTCAAAAGTCAAAGAAGTAGGTTAGAATCAGTGGCATGGTAATGTAGTTCCTAACTAAGAGAAATGCAAAAGGTTGAGGAACAAGCAAGCTCACTGGTGCACAAAATTGTGATCATCAACAATGGCGCCAAAGACTTGGAGCTCTCAAACGTGAATCACACTTTGTCACAACTTCGCACAACTAACCAGCAAGTGCACTAGGTCATCCAAGTAATAAACCTTACGTGAGTAAGGGTTGATCCCACGAAGATTGTTGGTATGAAGCAAGCTATGGTCATCTTGTAAATCTCAGTCAGGCGGATTCAAATGGTTATAATGGTTTTCGAATATAAAAATAAATAAAGCATAAAATAGAGATAGAGATACTTATGTAAATCATTGGTGGGAATTTCAGATAAGTGTATGGAGATGCTTTGTTCCTTCTGAATATCTGCTTTCCTACTACTTTCATCCAATCATTCTTACTCCTTTCTATAGCAAGCTGTATGTTAGGTTTCACCGTTGTCAATGGCTACCTCCTATCCTCTTAGTGAAAATGGTCCAAATGCTCTGTCACAGCACGGCTAATCATCTGTCGGTTCTCGATCATATTAGAATAGAATCCAGTGATTCTTTTGCGTCTGTCACTATGCCCAACACTCGCGAGTTTGAAGCTCGTTACAGTCATCCCATCTCAGATGCTACTCAGAATACCACAGACAAGGTTTAGACTTTTTGGATCTTAGAAATGGTCGCCAATAATTCTAGCTTATACCATAAAGACTCCGATCTTTCAGAATGGAGGCTAAGAGATACGCGCTCAATCTAAGGTAGAACGGAAGTGGTTGTCAGGAACGCGTTCATAGGTGAGAATGATGATGAGTGTCACGGATCATCACATTCATCATGTTGAAGTGCAGCAAATATCTTAGAATAAGAATAAGCTAAATTGAATAGAAGAATAATAATAATTGCATTAATACTCGAGGAACAGCAGAGCTCCACACCTTAATCTATGGTGTGTAGAAACTTCACCGTTGAAAATACATAAGTAATGGTCCAGGCATGACCGAAT
Source organism: Arachis duranensis (assembly GCF_000817695.3). Classification (NCBI taxonomy): domain Eukaryota; kingdom Viridiplantae; phylum Streptophyta; class Magnoliopsida; order Fabales; family Fabaceae; genus Arachis; species Arachis duranensis. The sequence goes on along the minus strand of NC_029775.3, from coordinate 77,325,502 downwards.
GGCCAGCCCCTATGAAGGTCTAAAATCGCATACACTAATCAAAGATCCATCCAAAGACAAGACGCTTAGTACAATAGTAAAAAGTTCTATTTATACTAAACTAGCTACTAGGGTTTATAGAAATAAGTCTAAGTGCAGAAATCCACTTCTGGGGCCCACTTTGGTGTGTGCTTGGGATGAGCTTGAGCTTTACACGTGTAGAGGCTTCTATTGGGGTTAAACGCTAAGTTGTAACGTGTTTTTGGTGTTTAACTCTGGTTTGTGACGTGTTTCTGGCGTTTTACTCCATAATACAGCATGGAACTGGCGTTGAACGCCAGTTTGAGTCATCTAAACTCAAATAAAATATGTACTATTATATATTGATGGAAAGCACTGGATGTCTACTTTCCAACGCAATTGAGAGCACACCATTTGAAGTTCTGTAGCTCTCGAAATCCATTTTGAGTGCAGGGAGGTCAGAATCCAACAACATCAGTAGTCCTTTTTCAGCCTGAATCAGATTTTTGTTCAAGTCCCTCAATTTCAGCCAGAAAATACCTGAAATCACAGAAAAACACACAATTTCATAGTAAAGTCCAGAAATGTGAATTTTGCATAAAAACTAATAAAAACATCCCTAAAAGTAGCTAGATCATACTAAAAACTACCTAAAAACAATGCCAAAAAGTGTATAAATTAACCTCTCGTCACAACACCAAACTTAAATTGTTGCTTGTCCCCAAGCAACTGAAAATTAAATAGGATAAAAAGAAGAGAATATACTATAAATCTCAAAATATCAATGAATATTAGTTCTAATTAGATGAGCGGGACTAGTAGCTTTTTGTTTCTAAACAGTTTTGGCATCTCACTTTATCCTTTGAAGTTTAGAATGATTGGCATCCATAGGAACTCAGAGTTCAGATAGTGTTATTGATTCTCCTAGTTAAGTATGTTGATTCTTGAACACAGCTACTTTTATGAGTCTTGGCGGTGGCCATAAGCACTTTGTTTTCTAGTATTACCACCGGATTCATAAATGCCATAGACACATGACTGGGTGAACCTTTTCAGATTGTGACTCAGCTTTGCTAAAGTCCCCAGTTAGAGGTGTCCTTATTTCCTTGGGACCTCCTATCCATTGATGCTCAAAGCCTTGGATCCTTTTTACCCTTGCCTTTTGGTTTTAAGGGCCATTGGCTTTTTCTGCTTGCTTTTTCTTTTTCTTTCTTAATTTTTTTTGCCACTTTTTTTTCGCAAGCTTTGTTCTTCACTTCTTTTTCTTGCTTCAAGAATCAATTTCATGATTTTTCAGATCATCAATAACATTTCTCTTTTTCATCATTCTTTCAAGAGCCAACAATTTTAACATTCATAAACAACAAGATAAAAAATATGCACTATTCAAGCATTCATTCAAAAAACAAAAAGTATTGTCACCACATCAATATAATTAAACTAATATCAAGGATGAATTCGAAACTCATGTACTTCTTGTTCTTTTGTATTAAAAATATTTTTCATTTAAGAAAGGTGAAGGATTCATGGAATTATTCATAGCCTTAAGACATAGTTACTAAATACTAATGATCATGTAGTAAAGACTCAAAACATAGACAAATATATAGCATAAAATTGAAAAACAGAGAGATAAGAACAAGGAAGTTAAGGAATGAGTCTAGCTTAATGAGGGTGGCGCCTTCTTCTTGAAGGACCAATGGTGTTCTTGAGCTCCTCTATGTCTCTTCCTTGCCTTTGTTGCTCCTCCCTCACAGCTCTTTGATCTTCTCTAATCTCATTGAGAATGATGGAGTGCTCTTGGTGTTCCACCCTTAATTGGTTCATGTCATGACTCAATACTTCTAGAGAAGTGTTGAGTTGTTTCCAACAGTTGTTTGGAGGAAAATACATCCCTTGAGGCATCTCAGGGATTTCTTTATTATGAGCTTCCTCATGCGTCTCTTGAGATCCATGGTAGGCTCTCTTGTTTGCTCCATCCTCTTCTTAGTGATGGGCTTGTCCTCTTCAATGAGGATGTCTCCTTCTATGACAACTTCAGCTAAGTAGCATAGATGGAAAATGAGATGAGAAAAAGCTAGACTTGCCAAGGTGGAGGGTTTTTCGGCTACTTTGTAGAGTTCTAGAGAGATGACTTCATGAACTTCTACTTCCTCTCCAATCATGATGCTATGGATCATGATGGCCTGATCCACAGTTACTTCGGATCGGTTGCTAGTGGGGATGATGGAGCATTGGATGAACTCCAACCATCCTCTAGCCACAGGCTTAAGGTCCAGTCTTTTCAATTGAACCGACTTACCTTTTGAGTCTCTTTTCCATTGAGCTCCTTCCACACATATGTCCATGAGGACTTGGTCCAACCTTTGGTCAAAGTTGACCCTTCTAGTGTAGGGGCGTGCGTCTTCTTGCATCATAGGCAGGTTGAATGCCAACCTTACATTTTCTGGACTAAAATCTAGGCATTTCCCCCGAACTATTGTAAGATAATTCTTTGGATTCGGGTTCATACTTTGATCATGGTTCCTAGTGATCCATACATTGGCATAGAACTCTTGAACCATTAAGATTTTGACTTGTTGAATGGTGTTGGTAAGAACTTCCCAACCTCTTCTTTGGATCTCATGTCGGATCTCCGGATACTCATTTTTCTTGAGCATGAAAGGGACCTCAGGGATCACCTTCTTCTTGGCCACAACTTTATAGAAGTGGTCTTGATGGGCTTTTGAGATGAATCTGTCCATCTCCCATGACTCAGAGGTGGAAGCAATTGCCTTTCCTTTCCTCTTTCTTGAGGTTTCTCTAGCCTTAGGTGCCATCAATTGTTATGGAAAAATAAAAAAGCTATGCTTTTACCACACCAAACTTAGAATGTTACTCGTCCTCGAGCAAAAGAAGAAAGAATAGATGAAGAAAAAGAAGAGATGGAGGAGAGGGAGAGTGGTGTAGGTTTCAGCCAAGGGGGAGAAGAGAGGGTAGTGTTGTGTGAAAATGAGGAAGGAGGAAGGGGTTTATATAGTGGAGGGAGAGGGGTTAGAGTTCGGTCATTTAGGGTGGGTTTGGATGGGAAAGAAATTTTGAATTTGAAGGTAGGTGGGGTTTATGGGGAAGAGAGGATGGATGTGAGTGGTGAAGAGGTGATGGGGAAGAGTGATTGAGGTGATTGGTGAATGATGTTTGGGGAAGAGTGTTATGAAAAGGTGTGAGAGAGGGAGATTGGGTAGGTGGGGATCCTGTGGGGTTCACAGATCCTGAGGTGATCCTGTGGGGTCCACAGATCCTGAGGTGATCCTGTGGGGTCCACAGATCTTGAGGTGTCAAGAATTTCTCATCCCTGCACCTTTTAGGCATGTAAAACGCCCTCTATATGCAATCTTGGCGTTTAACGCCAGACTGTAGCTTGTTTTTGGCGTTAAACGCCCAGATGTAGCCTATTTCTGGCGTTTAACGACAGCCTGATGCTTGTTTCTGGCGTTAAATGCTAGCTTGGTGCTTGTTTCTGGCGTTAAACACCAAACATATGCTTGTTTCTGGCGTTTAAATGCCAGACAGCTCTTCCTCCAGGGTGTGCTTTTTCATCTGCTATTTTTTATTCTATTTTTAATTTTTGTAATTGTTTTGTGACTTCACATGATCATAAACCTAATAAAACATAAAAGAATAATAGATGAATAAAAATTGGGTTGCCTCCCAATAAGCGCTTCTTTAATGTCAATAGTTTGACAGTGAGCTCTCATGGAGCTTCACAGACCATCAGAGCATGATGAGGGCCTCCCAACACCAAACTTAGAGTTTGAATGTGGGGGCTTCTCAACACCAAACTTAGAGTTTGGTTGTGCCTTCCCAACACCAAAATTAGAGTTTAATTATAGGGGCTTTGTTTGACTCTGTATTGAGAAAAGCTTATCGTGCCTCTTTTTCATGGTTGTAGAGGAAGATCCTTGAGCTTTAAACACAAGGTAGTCCCCATTCAATTGAAGGACTAGCTCTCCTCTGTCAACATCAATCACAGCTCCTGCTGTGGCTAGGAAGGGTCTTCCAAGAATGATGGATTCATTCTCATCCTTCCCAGTGTCCAAGATTATGAAATCAGCAAAGATGTAAAGGCCTTTAACCTTCACTAACACGTCCTCTACCAATCCATAAGCTTGTTTTATTGACTTGTCTGCCATCTCTAATGAGATTCTTGCAGCTTGTACCTTAAATATCCCCAGCTTCTCCATTACAGAGAGTGGCATAAGATTTATGCCTGACCCCAGGTCACACAGAGCCTTCTCAAAGGTCATGGTACCTATGGTACATGATATTAAGAATTTACCAGGATCTTGCTTATTTTGAGGTAGAGTTTACTGAACCCATGTATTTAGTTCACTAATAAGCAAGGGAGATTCCTCTTCACAAGTCTCATTACCAAACAACTTAGCATTCAGCTTCATGACGGCTCCTAGATATTGAACAACTTGCTCTTCAGTTACATCTTCATCCTCTTCAAAGGAAGAATAGTTCTCAGAGCTCATGAATGGCAGAATGAAGTTTAATGGAATCTCTATGGTCTCTATATGAGCCTTAGATTCCTTTAGGTCCTCAATAGGGAGCTCCTTTCTGTTTGGGGGATGTCCCATGAGGTCTTCCTCATTGGGGTTCACGTTCTCCCCTTCCTCTTTGGATTCGACCATATTGATAATATCAATGGCCTTGCACTCTCTTTTTGGATTCTCTTCTGTATTGCTTGGGAGAGTACTAGGAGGATTTTCAGTTATTTTCTTACTCAGTTGACCCACTTGTGCCTCCAAATTTCTAATGGAGGACCTTGTTTCACTCATGAAACTTAAAGTGGCCTTAGATAGATTAGAGACTATGTTTGCTAAGCTAAAGGGGCTCTGCTCAAAATTCTCTGTCTGTTGCTGAGAAGATGATGGAAAAGGCTTGCTATTGCTAAGCCTGTTTCTTCCACCATTATTAAAGCCTTGTTGAGGCTTTTGTTGATCCTTCCATGAGAAATTTGGATGATTTCTCCATGAGGAATTATTGGTGTTTCCATAGGGTTCACCCATGTAATTCACCTCTGCCATTGCAGGGATCTTAGGATCATAAGCTTCTTCTTCAGAAGATGCTTCTTTAGTACTGTTGGATGCATTTTGCCATCCATTCAGACTCTGAGAAATTATGTTGACTTGTTGAGTCAACATTTTGTTCTGAGCCAATATGGCATTCAAAGCATCAATTTCAAGAACTCTCCTCTTTTGAGGCGTCCCATTACTGACAGTATTCCTCTCAGAGGTGTACATGAATTGCTTATTTGCAACCATATCAATGAGTTCTTGAGCTTCTGCAGGCATTTTTTTTAAGTGAATGGATCCACCTGCAGAATGGTCCAGTGACATCTTAGAAAGCTCCGATAGACCATCATAGAATATATCTAAAATGGTTCACTCTGAAAGCATGCCAGAAGGACACTTTTTGGTCAACTGCTTGTATCTTTCTCAAGCTTCATAGAGGGATTCACTATCTTTTTGTTTGAATGTCTGAACATCCACTCTAAGCTTGCTCAGCTTTTGAGGAGGAAAGAACTTAACCAAGAAGGCCGTGACCAGCTTATCCCAAGAGTCCAGGCTATCTTTAGGTTGTGAGTCCAACCATGTTCTAGCTCTGTCTCTCACAGCAAAGGGGAAAAGCATGAGCCTGTAGACTTCAGGATCTACTCCATTAGTCTTAACATTATCACAGATTTACAATAATTCAGTTAAAAACTGATAGAGATCTTCTGATGGAAGTCCATGAAACTTACAGTTCTGTTGCATTAGAGCAACTAGTTGAGGCTTCAGCTCAAAATTGTTTGCTCCAATGGCAGGGATTGAGATGCTTCTTCCATAAAAGTTTGAAGTAGGTGTAGTATAATCACCAAGTATCCTCCTTGAGTTATTATTGGGTTCGGCCATGTCTCCTTCTTTTTCGAGTTTCTCTGTAAGGTTTTCTCTGAATTGTTGTGCTTTAGCTTCTCTTAGCTTCTTCTTCAGAGTCTTTTCAGGTTCAGGATCTGCTTCAACAAGAATTTCCTTGTTCTTGCTCCTCCTCATATGAAAAAGAAGAGAACAGAAAAGAAGAGGAATCCTCTATGTCACAGTATAGAGATTCCTTTATGTGAGTAGAAGAAAAGAAGAATAGAAGAAGGAGAAGAGGAAAATTCGAACACAGAGAAGAAGAAATGGTTCGAATTTTTAAGATGAAGAGAAGAGTGTTAGTAATAAATAGAAGAAGATGAGAGGGAGAGAAATTCGAAAATTGTTTTTGAAAAATTGGTTAGTGATTTTCAAAAATTAAGAGAAGAAATAAAACTAAAACTAAAATTTGAAACAATTAGTTAATTAAAAAGAATTTTGAAAAAGGGTGAGGAATTTTCAAAAATTAGAGAGAGAAAATTAGTTAGATGTTTTGAAAAAGATAAGAAACAAATAAAAAGTCAATTAGTTAGTTGAAAAAGATTTGAAAATCAATTTTGAAGAGATAAGAAGTTAGAAAAGATTTTGAAATTGATTTTGAAAAAAATATGATTTGAAAAAGATATGATTAAAAAGATATGATTGAAAAGATATTTTAAAAAAGATTTGATTTTTAAAATTAAAATTGATTACTTGACTAACAATAAACTAAAAGATATGATTCTAGAATTCAAAGATTGAACCTTTCTTAACAAGAAAGTAACAAACTTCAAATTTTTGAATCAATCACATTAATTGTTAGTAAAGTTTTCAAAATTTATGAAATAAAATTAAGAAAAAGATTTTGAAAATCAATTTTAAAATTTTTGAAAAATAATAAGAAAAATGAAAAAGATTTTGAAAAGATAGGATTTTTAAAATTGAAATCTTGATTTGACTAACAAGAAACAACTTATTTTAAAAAATTTTGACTAAGTCAACCCAAAGATTTCAAATTTTTGAGTAAAAGAAGGAAAAGATATTTTTTATTTTTGAATTTTTAATGAGGAGAGAGAAAAACACAAATATGACCCAAAATATGAAAATTTTGGATCAAAACCAATGATGCATGCAAGGACACTATGAATGTCAAGATGAACATCAAGAACACTTTGAAGATCAAGATGAACATCAAGACTTATTTTTGAAAAATTTTCAAGAAAAGAAAAACATGCAAGACACCAAACTTAGAAATTTTTCATGTTTAGACACTATGAATGCAAAAATGCATATGAAAAATAACAAAAGACACAAAACAAGAAAATTTAAAGATCAAACAAGAAGACTTATCAAGAACAACTTGAAGATCATGAAGAACACCATGCATGAGTTTTTCGAAAAATGCAGAAATTTTAAAAACATGCAATTGACACTAAACTTAAAAAATTGACACTAGGCTCAAACAAGAAACACTAAATTTTTTTTATGATTTTATTAATTTTTCTGGATTTTTCAAAAATTTCTTTTTGGAAAAATGAAAACAAATAAAAAATTTTTGAAAGATTTTTGAAAATTTTTTGAAAAGAAAATTACCTAATCTGAGCAACAAGATGAACCGTCAGTTGTCCAAACTCGAACAATCCCCGGCAACAGCGCCAAAAACTTGCTGCACGAAATTGTGATCATCAACAATGGCACCAAAGACTTGGAGCTCTCAAACGTGAATCACACTTTGTCACAACTTCGCACAACTAACCAGCAAGTGCACTGGGTCGTCCAAGTAATAAACCTTATGTGAGTAAGGGTCGATCCCACGGAAATTATTGGTATGAAGCAAGCTATGGTCATCTTGTAAATCTCAGTCAGGCGGATTCAAATGGTTATAATGGTTTTCGAATATAAAAATAAATAAAGCATAAAATAGAGATAGAGATACTTATGTAAATCATTAGTAGGAATTTCAGATAAGTGTATGGAGATGCTTTGTTCCTTCTGAATCTCTGCTTTCCTACTGCTTTCTTCCAATCATTCTTACTCCTTTCTATGGCAAGCTGTATGTTGGGTTTCACCGTTGTCAATGGCTACCTCCCATCCTCTCAGTGAAAATGGTCCAAATGCTCTGTCACAGCACAACTAATCATCTGTCGGTTCTCGATCATATTGGAATAGAATCCAGTGATTCTTTTGCGTCTGTCACTACGCCCAACACTCGCGAGTTTGAAGCTCGTCACAGCATCCCATCTCAGATCCTACTCGGAATACCAAAGACAAGGTTTAGACTTTCTGGATCTTAGGAATGATCACCAATAATTCTAGCTTATACCACGAAGACTCCGATCTTTCGGAATGGAGGCTAAGAGATACGCGCTCAATCTAAGGTAGAACGGAAGTGGTTGTCAGCCACGCGTTCATAGGTGAGAATGATGATGAGTGTCACGGATCATCACATCCATCATGTTAAAGTGCAGCGAATATCTTAGAATAAGAATAAGCTGAATTGAATAGAAGAATAATAGTAATTACATTAATACTCGAGGAACAGCAGAGCTCCACACCTTAATCTATGGTGTGTAGAAACTCCACCATTGAAAATACATAAGTGATGGTACAGGCATGGCCGAATGGCCAGCCCCCATGAAGGTCTAAAATCGTATACACTGATCAAAGATCCATCCAAAGACAAGACGCTTAGGACAATAGTAAAAAGTTCTATTTATACTAAACTAGCTACTAGGGTTTACAGAAATAAGTCTAAGTGCAGAAATCCACTTCCGGGGCCTACTTTGGTGTGTGCTTGGGCTAAGCTTGAGCTTTACACATGCAGAGGCTTCTCTTGGGGTTAAACTCTAAGTTGTAACATGTTTTTGGCGTTTAACTCTGGTTTGTGACGTGTTTCTGGCGTTTTACTCCAGAATGCAGCATGGAACTGGCATTGAACGCCAGTTTGCATCATCTAAACTCAAATAAAGTATGAACTATTATAAATTGCTGGAAAGCCCTGGAAGTCTACTTTCCAACGCAACTGAGAGCGCGCCATTTAGAGTTCTGTGGCTCCAGAAAATTTAATTCGAGTGCAGGAGGTCAGAATCCAACAGCATCAGCAGTCCTTTTTCAGCCTGAATCAGATTTTTGCTTAGGTCCCTCAATTTCAGCCAGAAAATACCTGAAATCACAGAAAAACACACAAACTCATAGTAAAGTCCAGAAATGTAAATTTTGCATAAAAACTAATAAAAACATCCCTAAAAGTAGCTAGATCCTACTAAAAACTACCTAAAAACAATGCCAAAAAGTGTATAAATTGTCCGCTCATCACTCACATTCAAGCATACAATGTAGATTATGGATGATAAATCATGTAATGAAAGAGGCACAAAAAAGGGATAAAATCATCAATAATGCAATTCAACTAAGAAGGGAACCAAAGGGAATGGGAATGCTAGCCCATCATCCTATGAGTGGGCTTGGTTGAAACCAAATAGTGCACAATTCAAAAGTACCAAAGCCAATTCATGAATGGAAGTGGAGTAAAACAGTGTTCAGAAAAATTCGGTAGCATTTTGGCAGTAATATAAATGTTTTCAGAGTAAATAAACAGCAGCAGATCAACCAGTCAATTCAAGCTCATATGAAGTTCAATATTTGTCAATTAGCATGAAGAGCAAGAAAATTCATATGCCTCAGGCATCATTAAGCAAAGCGAAATAGCTTGCTATTTCTCAAACTTAAGCAATCATTTTGGGTTTCCTATGAATTCATTAACAATTAAAAGCACCAAAACCATATATAAATTCATAGGGAATAAGTAAATGAGCCAATAAGATAGCAAAAAGAAATGATTCTATAACCAATTAAGCACATGCAGCATGCTATCTTTGATCAATGAATAATGGATGAAACCATGGCACTAATTCAACAAAAATTGCTCAAAGAGAAGATATGCAATCAGCCTTCCTTTATTAAATCCTGCAACCAATCATCAATAACGAATATGAATTCAAAGAATTAAACTCCACTGAATTAACAATGAAGATCAAATCGCAACAAGAATTCAACAGCAATAGCAACTCAGAACTGAAATCCATAAAAAGCATACATTAAGAATCCAATATCCATGAACCAAATCAACGTAGAGAAGAACTTAGCAATTTCAGATGATACTCAGCAGCATCAATAAACCAGTTTAGCACCAGAGTAAATCAATGACACATTAACAGAACATGAATAGAAATTTAAACCCATTTAAAAGCATCAAGCAAAGCAATTGGGAAAATTAGACAATTCAAACAGCAAGAACAGAGCACTTATCAGACTTAAATCCACTAACCATATCCTAGCTACCTAACCACCTAAAATCAACTAAGAATATGCATTTCTAACTATCCTAATTTGAACAAAATTTAAAGAAGCAAGTTAACTTAATTGAATAGAGGAAAAATTAAAATGCAGAGATCGAAACAGGGGGACCTGGGTCAGACAGAAACAGAACTGAAAGCGGAAGAAGGAAGAGGGGTGGCGCAAAGTACTGCCAGTCATGAGGTGGCGGCAGCACGGCGGCGCAGGGCTGTCGTCGGTGGTGTGTGGTGGAGGCGGAGGTGGGCAGAGAGGATAGAGAAGAAGGAGAAGAAAAGAAGGAGAGAGGAGGGGTGGTCGGCAGCATGGGCGGCAATTCGGGGTCGCCGGTGGTGGTTGTGGTGTGAGGTTGATGGTGGTGGGTGGTGGTTGATGCAATAGAGGGAAGAGAGGGAGAGAAAGGAGCACACGAGGGAGTTAGGGTTCTCGCGTCAGGGTGTTACTGAAATCAAATCCACGCGTACGCATGGATCACGCTTGAGCGTGATTGAGGCAAAAATGCAACGACGCGTACGCGTCATAGACGCGAACGCGTGAAAAGGGATAAATGAAGGTAACACGTATGCATGACACACGTGTACGTGTCGTCCAAAATTGTGCTAAACGCACAATTCCAGCGTTGTTTTAGCGCAATGCTCTGTTCAGATTGAAGGGACTAGATCTGACTTGTGATGCGTGCGCTCGCTCATGCCCACGCATGGTATGCTAAAGATGGAATTGACGTGTATACGACACAGACGCATGCGCGTGGCTCGAATTGTGCTTCTAGCACACCAGCCACATGATTCCATCACAACTTTATGTTCATTGGATGGAAGCGCCGAATTGGGATCGAGCCCACGCGTGGCCGACGCTCACGCGTGGGTTGACTTTCTTTTTTTTATGCAGAATGCAGAATGTAGATGCTTATGCTGATGCTGATGCAGACATTATGACTTGATACTAATAAAAATAGAATAAAATAGACTAAAGATAAAAATAAAAGATCATACCATGGTGGGTTGTCTCCCACCTAGCACTTTTAGTTAAAGTCCTTAAGTTGGACATTTGGTGAACTCCTTGTCAGGGCGGCTTATGCTTGAACTCTTTCAGGAATCCCCACCAATGCTTGTAATTCCAATAGCCTCCGGGATCCCAAACTAGGCACATAACGCCTTCAAGCAGTTTAAAACAAGTGACAAGACCCCAAGAGTGTTGACTGCTAGAATGAATTCCGGGGTCCCAAACCTTGCATTTGCGCCCGTCTTCTTGTTGATCATTATTGTTCTGACCAGGTGGTAAGCAATCTGAGTTCTCACTGGAGCATCCAAATAACCTTCTAGACCCAATCAATTGAGCCTCGCACCAACTTGTGCATTTCAACTTGGAGCATATAACCATCCTAAACCTTGCATGATAACTCTTGCCACTAACCATCTCTCTCTTACTCTTAAAGCCATAAAGAGCACTGCGTTGACCATCCGTTTCAAGTAACCCGTATTCAAGTAGGAAAGAAAAGGTTGAAGATAAGAATTTCACCCACTTGAATGTTGCATTAGATGGTAATGGCTTCGGGACAGTTGTTTCCAATGATCTTACAGGCTCCACTCCCTTGTGCTCTTCTTCGAATTCTTCCGTCTCTTTGCAAACCTCTTCAACTTCATCCGCAACCTCATCAGATTCTTCTGATTCCTCCCCGTCACTCAAGTCATAAATCGGGGGTTAAGAAAAATCTACCTCCGCATCAAATTCAAATTCACTTGGGGAAGGTTCTTCAAGCTCAAAGGGTTCAATTGCGGATGCAGAGTCATAACAAGGGGGCTTAATTCATGATCATCATCACCAAGGGAACTTGCCTCTTGATTTATTCCGTCCAATTTTTCATAAGGAACATGCCTTGGAAGTTGTGCACTATCCTCCTCAACATTAATTTCAAGCTCATTGGAGGAATACTCTACAACTCTAGATTCCCATGGAGATTCAGCATCTCCTAAGTCTTCGATCACTTCTTCCTCTTCAACAATTATAGCTTCTTCCAGCTGTTCTAACACAAAGTCATGCTGCTCTCTATCTGCCGGAGTTTCTAGCTTCTCCTTCATGCTGTGTTCTTTAGTAGACTCTCCACGTGAAGCCGTGGGGGTTCCTTGAGTGTCCGAACATTGGGAAGCTAATCGATTTATCGCTTGCTCCAGTTGATAAAGAGTTGCATGAAATCGATCCACTGTTTCCTTGAGACGATCCCTTGATTCTTGTTCCGCTTGGATTGCATGATTAGGATCATATGGCTCTTGGGTAGATGGATATGGACATGGTGTATATGGTCTCTGTATGAGCCTCATATTCCTTTGGATCCTTAATAGGAAACTCCTTCTTGCTTGAAGGACGTCCCAGGAGGTCTTCCTCACTAGGATTTTCGTCCTCCTCCTCCCTTGTGCATTCGGCCACATTGATCACATCAATGGCCTTGCACTCTCCTTTTGGATTCTCTTCTGTATTGCTTGGGAGAATACTGGGAGGAGTTTCAATGACTTTCTCACTCAGCTGGCCCACTTGTGCCTCCAGATTTCTAATGGAGGACCTTGTTTCACTCATGAAACTGAAAGTGGCCTTTGACAGATCAGAGACTAGATTGGCTAAATTAGAAGTGTTTTGTTCAGAATTCTCTGTCTGTTGCTGAGAAGATGATGGAAAAGGCTTACTATTGCTCAGCCTATTGCGTCCACCATTGTTAAAGCCTTGTTGAGGCTTTTGTTGATCCTTCCATGAGAAATTTGGATGATTTCTCCATGATGAATTATAGGTGTTTCCATAAGGTTCACCCATATAATTAACCTCTGCCATGGCAGGGTTCTCAGGATCATAAGCTTCTTCAGAAGCTGCCTCTTTAGTACTATTAGATGCATTTTGCCATCCATTCAGACTTTGAGAGATCATGTTGACCTTTTGAGGAGGAAAGAATTTATCCAAGAAGGCTGTGACCAGCTTATCCCAGGAGTCCAGGCTATCCTTAGGTTGTGAATCCAACCATATTCTAGCTCTGTCTCTTACAGCAAAAGGGAAAAGCATGAGTCTGTAGACTTCAGGATCAACTCCATTCGTCTTTACAGTCTCACAGATCTGCAAGAACTCAGTTAAAAACTGATAAGGATCTTCAGATGGAAGTCCATAAAACTTGCAATTCTGTTGCATTAAAGCAACTAGTTGAGGCTTAAGCTCAAAATTATTGGCTCTAATGGCAGGAATGTAGATGCTTCTTCCATCAAACTTGGACGTTGGCTTTGTGAAGTCACCAAACACTCTCCTTGCATTATTATTATTATTTTCGGCTGCCATCTCCTTCTCTTGTTCGAAAATTTCTGAAAGGTTACTTCTGGATTGTTGTAATTTAGCTTTTCTTAGTTTCCTCTTCAGAGTCCTTTCAGGTTCTGGATCAGCTTCAACAAGAGTGCCTTTTTCCTTGTTCCTGCTCATATG
>NC_029775.3:77305701-77311708 GCF_000817695.3 Arachis duranensis | reverse complement strand
ACAGTATAGAGATTCCTTTATGTTAGTAGAAAAAGAAAGAGTGAAGAATGAAGAAGAGTGGGTTCGGATATTTAGGTGAAGAGAGGTGAAGAGAAGTGTTAGTAATTAAATAATTAAATAGAACAAGAAGAGAGAGGGGAAATTTCGAAAATAATTTTGAAAAAGGGGGTTAGTAATTTTCGAAAATTAAAGATAAGATAAGATTAAAATTAAAATTTAAAACAAAAAGAATTTTTGAAAAAGAGATGAGATATTTTCGAAAATTAGAGAGGGAAAAGTAGTTAGGTGGTTTTGAAAAAGATAAGAAACAAACAAAAAGTCAAAGAGTTAGTTGAAAAAGATATTAAAATCAAATTTGAAAAGATAAGTCGATAAGAGGTTAGATAAGATATCAAATTTTGAAAAAGATAAAATTTTTGAAAAAGATAAGATAAAGGATAAAAAGATTTAATTTTTAAAAATTTTAAAAATACTTACTTCACTAATAAGAAACAACAAGATAAGATTCTAGAACTTTAAAGATTGAACCTTTCTTAACAAGAAAGTAACAAACTTCAAAAAAAATTTTTGAATCAATCACATTAATTGTTAGTGAGTTTTTTTGAAAATTTGATATAAAGATAAGAAAAAGATTTTGAAAATAAATTTAGAAAAATATTTTTGAAATTTTCGAAAAATAGAAAAAAAATGAAAAAGATATAATTTTTGAAAAATATTTTGAAAAGATAAGATTTTTAAAATTGAAAATTTGACTTGACTTATAAGAAACAACTAATTTTGAAAATTTTTTACTAAGTCAACTCAAATTTTTGAAAATTATGAGAAAAAAAAGGAAAAGATATTTTTTATTTTTGAATTTTTAATTATGAGAGAGACAAACACAAAAATGACCCAAAACATGAAAATTTTGGATCAAAACACTTAATGCATGCAAGAACACTATGAATGTCAAGATGAACACCAAGAACACTTTGAAGATCATGATGAACATCAAGAACATATTTTTGAAAAATTTTTGATGCAAAGAAAACATGCAAGACACCAAACTTAGAAATCTTTAATGCATGGACCCTAACAAACGAAAAATGCACATGAAAAACAACAAACAACACAAAACAAGAAATCATCAAGATCAAACAAGAAGACTTGTCAAGAACAACTTGAAGATCATGAAGAACACTATGGATGCATGGAATTTTCGAAAAATGCAAGAAAAATTTTTAAAGCATGCAACTGACACCAAACTTAAAAATTGACTCAAGATTCAAACAAGAAACACAAAATATTTTTGATTTTTATGATTTTATGATTTTTTTGGATTTTTATTAAATTTTTTTTTTTGAAAATATTTTTTGGAAAAACGAAAAAAGAAAAGAAAAATTTTGAAAAGTTTTTGAAAAGAAAATTACCTAATCTGAGCAACAAGATGAACCGTCAGTTGTCCATACTCGAAAATCCCCGGCAACGGCGCCAAAAACTTGGTAGACGAAATTGTGATCCTCAAAGTAGGTCTCTTTGTAATTGTATGAAATCAAAAATACCCCAAAGAGATCATGGTGTGATAAATTGGGATCTTAATAATCCCTGGTGTGATCATAACTCCGTTCAACTTAACCAGCAAGTGTACTGGGTCATCCAAGTAATACCTTACGTGAGTAAGGGTCGATCCCACAGAGATTGTTGGTATGAAGCAAGCTATGGTCACCTTGTAAATCTCAGTTAGGCAGAGAAGCAAGCTATGGTCACCTTGTAAATCTCAGTTAGGCAGATTATTGGTTTAAATTTGATTAATTAATAAATAGAAAATAAAAAGGGATAGAAATACTTATGTAAATCAATAGTGGAGATTTCAGATAGGCGTATGGAGATGCTGTGCTCCTTTTGAATCTCTACTTTCTTATTACATTCATCCAATCCTTCTTACTCCTTTCCATGGCAAGCTGTATGTAGGGCATCACCGTTGTCAATGGCTACATCCCATCCTCTCAGTGAAAACGTTCCTATGCTCTGTCACAGCACGGCTAATCATCTGTCGGTTCTCAATCAGGTTGGAATAGAATCCCTTGATTCTTTTGCGCTTGTCATCACGCCCAGCCTTCAGGAGTTTGAAGCTCGTCACAGTCATTCAATCCCAGAATCCTACTCGGAATACCATAGACAAGGTTTAGACTTTTCGGATCCTCATGAATGCCGCCATCTATCTAGCTTATACCACGAAGATTCTGTTGGGGAATTTAAGAGATATGCGCCCGGCCTAGAGTAGAACGGAAGTGGTTGTCAGTCACGCACGTTCATAGGTGAGAATGATGATGAGTGTCACGGATCATCACATTCATCAAAGTGTTGTGCAACGTATATCTTGGAATAAGAATAAAAGAGAATTGAATAGAAAGTAATAGTAATTGTATTGAAACTTGAGGTACAGCAGAGCTCTACACCCTTAATCTATGATATGCAGAAACTCCACTGTTGAAAATACATCAGTGAAAGGTTCAGGCATGGCCGAATGGCCAGCCCCCATGGTCTAAGGACTAGGCGTCCAGAGATCTGATCCTCAGATCTAAAGTGATCAAAAGATGTCTAATACAATAGTTAAATGTCCTATATATATTAGACTAGCTACTAGGGTTTACATGAGTAAGTAATTGATGCATAAATCCACTTCCGGGGCCCACTTGGTGTATGATTGGGCTGAGCTTGTTCTATCCACGAGTTGAGGCTTTTCTTGGAGTTGAACTCCAAGTTATAACGTGTTTTGGGCGTTCAACTCCGGATCATGACGTTTTTCTGGCGTTTAACTCCAGACAGCAGCATGTACTTGGCGTTTAATGCCAAGTTACGTCATTAATTTCCGAATAAAGTATAAACTATTATATATTGTTGGAAAGCTCTGGATGTCTACTTTCCAACGCTTTTGAGAGCGCGCCATTTAGAGTTCTGTAGCTCCAGAAAATCTATTTCGAGTGCAGGGAGGTCAGATTCCAACAGCATCAGCAGTCCTTTTGTCAGCCTTTTTCAGAGTTTTGCTCAAGTCCCTCAATTTCAGCCAGAAATTACCTGAAATCGCAAAAAAACACAAAAACTCATAGTAAAATCCAGAAATGTGAATTTAACATAAAAACTAATGAAAACATCCCTAAAAGTAGCTTGAACTTACTAAAAACTACCTAAAAACAATGCCAAAAAGCGTATAAATTATCCGCTCATCAGTGCTCTCAATGGCTATGGAAAGTTGACTTCCAGAGCTTTCCAGTAATATGTAATAGTCTATACTTTGCTTCGAATTAGAAGGCCCAAAACTAGCGTCCAACGCCAGCTTCCTGCCCCTTTCTAGGAGTCCAACGCCCAAAGAGCAGAGCCCAGCATCCAAAGGCCCAAAGAGGATCCCCTAGCTGGTGTTCCATGCCCAAGGAGCCTCATAGCACGTGGATCTCATCAAAGCTCAGCCTAAAAACTCACCAAGTGGGCTCCATAAGTGGATTTTAGCACAAAATAGACGGTTTCACCTTACTAGTCATTGTTTAGTATTTAAGGGATTTTATTCATGTTATTCGTACACTTTTTACATCATCTTTACCATCATACAGGTTTTGACTTTCAGTATGAGTTTCTAAACCTCCTAGGTTGAGGAGAGGAGCCCTACTGAGTCCTATGAATTAATAAAAGTACTGTTGTTTCTCTTCGATCCATGTTTGATTAATTCTAAGATGTATATTCGTACTTCATCATGGTGAATAGGATGATCTAACCAATTAGCTCTGTTCATCACATTAAGACGAACGTGTCTGACAAACACCCGTGTCTACTTGGGTCAGAATGCATCTTTCACAAAACAAGGACGACCAACAGCTTGAATATACATCTCTCAGACAGCTAATCCACGACTTCGTTGGAGACTTCTCGAGGCATCAGTTCAGCCAATTTTTGGGGAGATTAGTGTCTCTGTGGTAGAGGCTAGAACTCAAAGATACAGCATTCTCCAATCCGGAAGATCCAACCTTGTCCGTGGCATTTTGAGTAGGATCATTAAGGAGAATAGCCTACAGGAACTTCACCCTCAAGTAGAGATGGATCCACACTAACCCTGGGGTTCAGATCTAGAGAAGTATTGGCAGCTGCTCAAACCAGTGATAATCACATACAGCCTGCCATTGAAGAAATCACTCACAAGTAAGGGGAGCAGTAGTACCAGAGTTAATTCAGAAAGGCAAAGCAACTCCAACTCTCAACCCTATTCCTATTCCCAGCATATAATTCCTATTAGCTAATCCTATTGGTTTTATCCAAGCATTTATGACATATAATCAATCATCATACAATTAACAAACTTCTGATTCCGCCTAACTAAGACCTACAAGACAACCATAGCTTGCTTCAAGCCACAATCCTCATGGGATCGACCCTGACTCGCTCAGGTATTGCTTGGACGATCCAGTAAGTGCACCGGTAAGTGCACCGGGTCGTACCAAGTAATACCTTACGTGAGTAAGGGTCGATCCCACGAGGATTGATGGATCAAGCAACAATGATTGATTGATTGGATTAGTTAGGCAAGCAAAAATGGTTTTGAGATGTTCAAAAGGTTTAAGTTCAAACTTAGAATATCAAAAGGATAGACAAATAAATGAGTTGGGAATAAAATGTTAAGAAAGCAGTTAAGGTTTTAGAGTTATCTATTTTCCAGATTAACTTTTATCACTAACTAATTTAATCATGCAAGATATAATTTCATAGCAAACTATATGTGACTAGGCCCTAATTCCTTAGACCTTCCTAGTCTCCTCTAAAATTCATTAACTGCCAATTCCTTGGACAATTAATTCCAATTAGAGGGTGATGATCAGTTTCTAGTTTATATGCCAAAAGAATCCTAATTATCCACAAATAAAGGGATTATATGTCACGTATCCCATTAAATGCAAACAATTAAAAATTCAGTATAATATGTTTTCAAGCTGTTGTTCAAGTAAAGAGCTTTTCCAAGTTTTACAAGAACTCAATTAGAACATGGGTCATTGGTGCACGAAATTGTGATCATCAATGGCGCCATCAACATGGTACGCACAATTGTAATCTCAACTATTTATCACAACTTCGCACAACTAACCAGCAAGTGTACTGGTCGTCCAAGTAATAAACCTTACCCGAGTAAGGGTCGATCCCACAGAGATTGTTGGTATGAAGCAAGCTATGGTCACCTTGTAAATCTTAGTCAGGCAAACTCAAATGGTTATGGATGATGTATGAATAAAACATAAAGATAGAGATACTTATGTAATTCATTGGTGAGAATTTCAGATAAGCGAATGGAGATGCTTTGTCCCTTCCGTCTCTCTGCTTTCCTACTGTCTTCATCCAATCCTTCTTACTCCTTTCCATGGCAAGCTGTATGTAGGGTTTCACCATTGTCAGTGGCTACCTCCCATCCTTTCAGTGAAAATGTTCAACGCACCCTGTCACGGCACGGCTAATCATCTGTCGGTTCTCAATCAGGTTGGAATAGAATCCAGTGATTCTTTTGCGTCTGTCACTAACGCCCGTTCTTGGGTGCAAATGAATATCTTAGAACAAGAATAAGCTGAATTGAATAGAAGAACAGTAGTAATTGCATTAATACTCGAGGTACAGCAGAGCTCCACACCTTAATCTATGGTGTGTAGAAACTCCACCGTTGAAAATACATAAGAACAAGGTCTAGGCATGGCCATGAGGCCGGCCCCATAAAAGTGATCAAAAGATTCAAAGTTCTAAAGATGAAAATACAATAGCAAAAGGTCCTACTTATAGAGAACTAGTAGCCTAGGGTTTACAGAAATGAGTAAATTACATAAAAATCTACTTTCGGGCCCACTTGGTGTGTGCTTGGGCTGAGCATTGAAGCATTTTCATGTAGAGACTTCTCTTGGAGTTAAACGCCAGCTTTTGTGCCAGTTTGGGCGTTTAACTCCCATTCTTGTGCCAGTTCCGGCGTTTAACGCCGGGCAGTTTTGAGCTGATTTGGAACGCC
>NC_029775.3:77265127-77305525 GCF_000817695.3 Arachis duranensis | reverse complement strand
GTAGGGAAGTCAGAATCCAACAGCATCTGCAGTCCTTTTCAGCCTCTGAATCAGATTTTTGCTCAGGTCCCTCAATTTCAGCCAAAAAATATCTGAAATCACAGAAAAATACACAAACTCATAGTAAAGTCCAGAAAAGTGAATTTTAACTAAAAACTAATAAAAATATACTAAAAACTAACTAAATCCTACTAGAAACATACTAAAAACAATGCCAAAAAGCGTAGAAATTATCCGCTCATCAGTCATACTTCCATTCCACCCAATATTCATAAAATTAAGAGTGAAAACAATTATTGAAATATAAATCAAAACATGAATAAATTAGAAAGATTAAACGAATTAATCCATTACAAATAGACAGAGCTCCTAACCTTAACAGAGGAGGATTAGTTGCTCATGGTTTAGAGAAGAAAAATAACGGTTCTGGTAACAATCTGGTACCTGTCTAAATGTACAGAGTTTCTATTTATTGCTAATCCTAATAGGTTTAAAATCAAAAATTAAAAATAATATCTTTTCTTAAAAGATAAGATTTGAATTTAAATTCAAATTAATTAACAGATTTTCAGTTTATGGGTGGGGACCACTTGATTTGTCCATTCTGCAGCTTCTAATATGTGTTTTCTGGGCTGGAAACTTGGTCAAAAATAGCCCAGAAATTGTAACCAGTGTTTTCTGAATTATTGCAGATCGCGCATGTGACGCGTCCGCGTCGTCCATGCGCTCGCGTCATTTGTGCAGATTCCAGTCCATGCGTTCGCATCAAGCACGTGATCGCGTTATTGCGATTTCCCCATTCCGCGCGGTCGCGTGAGCCATGCGTCCGCGTCGGTCTTCGCTGGTCATCTTTTTGGTTTCTTCTTTTTCTCTGCAGAAATTTCATCAAATCCCTCCGAATGCTACCTAAAATAAATAAAATTGCACAAAACTCAAAATAGCATCCATAGTGGCTAAAATATAATTAATTCTAAATTAAACTCAACAATTTAGATGCAAATTCACTAGGAAAAGATAGATAAGATGCTCACGCATCACAACACCAAACTTAAACTGTTGCTTGTCCTCAAGCAACCAAAACTAATATAAGCTTATGATGTGAATTTGCATGAGAATGAGAGTTTGATTAAGCTCATGTCTCTTTTTATAGTGGGGTTTATAACTGTAATCCTGAATAGGTTTGGCATCTCACTCTCCTTTGAATCAGAAGGATGTCACTGTCATCTGGATAATATTATGAATTCTCTGATCTTTTATATTTCAGTTTAATCCTTGAACACATCAAAGTTTACTTTAATTTATTTTTCTTTGGTGCTTTGCACCTTTGAGCCTAGCCGTGACTTTAAATGTTTTGTCTCAAGCTTTACTTGACACAGAAACACCACAAGCACTTAACTGGGGAACTCTCTTTGAGTCTTGATTTTTCTTTCAGTTACTCCTAGACAGTGGTGCCCAAAGCCTTTGGCATACTCTGTTAAATGTAATTGATCTCGACTCTAAGTGTTCTGTCTCAATGATTACTTGACACAATCACACCACAAGCATATGACTAGGAAAACAACTCTTTGAACTTTTAATCATGTCTGACCTCCCTAGTCATTGATGCTCAGAGCCTTGGACCTTGCATTTATTTTATTTTATTATTTTTTTTTCAAGGATTAAATTTTTGTTTATTTCAGAGAAGGCATAATAATTCTCTAAATTCCTGTTCCTTATACATCAACATCCCTTGATTCAAAGTCAAATACACACTGTTCATATCATGCATTCAAAAATATCACAGAAAATACCACCACATTTAAGTAAATAAGACTATTCTTAAAATTAAACTCAATTTCTCATGCAATACATCACTTCTTTTTCTTTTTCTTTTTAGATTCAAGTTCAGTGAGTGGTACATGAAATATTTTTTCAGCATTAAAGCAATTAAAAGAAAACTAATCCTAGGATTCAAACTAATAAAAGATCATGCAACAGACAAAGTAAAATAGCAGAAAACTGGAACATAACGTAGAAGAAGAGGGGGGTGAATAAAAATGAAAGGAACTCAACCACCTTAGTTATCCTAGCGGTCGCTTTATTCTTCAGGTTGTGCTCCTCCGTGAAGATGATTCGCCTCCCTTTTGTGCCAGAAAACCAATAAGCGCAGCGTCCAACAACACCAAACTTAAAGGTTTGCTTGTCCTCAAGCAAATAAGAACTGAAAATAGAAGAGACAAATATTATGAGGAAAGAAAAATAAAAGGATAAAAGAATAAGAGAGAATTAGGATCGGGATAGAGTGAGAAAGAAAATTGGACGGCGAACTAGTGTGGCGCAAGCGACGCGAATGCGTGCAGCACGCGTTCGCGTGGGTTGCGAAATTTCCATAATGACGCGTTAGCGTCAGGCACGCGTCCGCGTGCCTGGATTTTGCGCGATTTGCGTGAAGCCAGCCGCGCGCCCGCACGACTTTCTGTTCGCATGGCTTGGAACCAAAATTTCATACGATGCGTTTGCGTCATGCACGCGCACGCGTGGATGGCCAAATGTGCAATTGACGCGGCCGCGTCAGGGACGCATCCGCGTGACCAAATTTGTGCTTCTAGCACACTTCTTGCCCCAAGCCAGCACAACTCTCTGCCCAAACACTCTTTTACGTTGAATTTGCAGGTCACGCATCCGCGTGAATGGCAAAAATCACAAACAACGCAAACGCGTGGGGTACGCGAACGCGTGGGATCATTTGTGCAAAAGGCTCCATTATGGTGCCACTCTTGCGCAACTCTCTGTCAAATTTATTTTTTCACGCACAAATAAGTGACGCGTCCGCGTCAGTGACGCTGTCGCGTCGTGTGCCTTCTCTCGCTTTTTTTTTTTTTGAAATATTGAAGTATTCAGTTCCTGGAATAATATAGCTGCATGATCAGAAAATTAGTAAGAACTCAAATAAAATAAATAAGAAAACTACTACTATGAAAAATAGCTAAGGATACGAAGTTATCGGGTTGCCTCCTGACAAGCGCTTCTTTATCGTCACTAGCTTGACGGTCAGCTCCTCTAAGGAGGAGGATCATAGGGGCTCAGCTCTTCACCCCTTACTTTGAACTTCTTTTCTGTGTCTCCATAACGTAGCTCAATATGCTCCAGAGAGAGGATTCTAATTACTGTATAAACCCATGTTGGATTGCTGGTCAATACTACCTTCATTCCTGAGGAGAAACCTTCAGTGGGGATCTTTTTGTTTCTCCATCCTCTAGGTACTTTCTTCTTTTTGGGAACCTCTTCCTTGGTAGATGATGCATTCCCAACACCAAACTTAGGTTTGATGTCAGGAGGAATTTTATTGACTATTACCAAGGGAGGTTTGAGTTGCAGATTTTGTTGTGTATCATCAGGCGGTTTTTGAAGGTTTGGATCAATAAGCTCAGCCTGCATGCACCTCTCTTCTTCACCTATTGGATGTATATCTTTAAAGACATGAAAGACCAGTTGCTCATTATGCACTCTAAGCACTAATTCACCCACTTCTACATCAATCAGAGCTCTTCCAGTGGCTAGGAATGGTCTTCCTAGAATTATAGAGGCATTCTCATCCTCCCCCGTGTCCAGAATCACAAAGTCTGCTGGGAGGAAGAACTTACCCACTTTGACCAAGATATTCTCCACTAATCCGTATGCAGGCTTCATAGATTTATCTGCCATCTGCAATGCTATCTTTGTGGGTTGTGCCTCTTGGATTTGCAGCTTTTTCATCATAGATAAGGGCATTAGATTTATGCTTTCCCCCAGATCACATAGGACTTTCTCAAAGGTTGTGCTCCCAATGGTGCATAGAATTTGAAAGCTCCCTGGATCTGGCATCTTCTTTGGCAAGTTATTCTGAATTACAGCACTACATTCCTTAGTCAGGACTACTGTCTCATCTCCCTTTAAACGTTTTTTCTTTGACAACAGCTCCTTCATGAACTTGACATAGATAGGCATTTGCTCCAAACCTCAGCAAAAGGAATATTGATTTGTAACTTTTTGAAGATTTCCAAGAACTTTGAGAACTGCTTGTCCTTGGTCTCCTACTCTCTTTTTAAAGTCTCTGAGGATATGGCATCTTAGGCTTGTACTCAGGAGCCTTTGGTAGTGTAGTATAAGTGTCAAGAGAGTCTGGGAATGGGTTGTCTGCACGCTTTAGAGGGGCGTGCTCTACTTCTTCCTTCTTCTCCTCTGGAGTATCCTTTTCAACTGGCTCTTTATTAACCTTGGTCTCAGAACCAGCTACTTTACCACTTCTCAATTGAATAACCTTGCAATCTTCTCTTGTGTTCATCACTGTGTCACCTTGAAATGCACTTGCAGACCTCTCAAGTATTTGCTTGCTCAGTTGGTCTACTAGCACCTTTAAATTTCTAATGGAGGCTCTGGTTTCCTGCATAACTTGTGCTTCTGCACTTGCCACTTGTCCACTTATCACAGTGATAGCCTTGCATTCCTCTCTTGGATTTGGAATTGTGTTACTAGGAAGGCTATTAGTGCTCCTCTGATCAATTTCATTAACTCTGGTGGCTATTTGACCCATTTGAATCTCCAGGTTCTTGATGGATGCTCTAGTTTCCTGTCTAAAACCTGTCAATATTGCTTCCAAATCATTGTTCTGTTGGAAATCACCCTGAGAATTATTGTTGAAGTTCTGAGGTCTCTGAGGTTGATCCTTCCATCCAAAATTTGGGTGATTCCTCCATCCCGGGTTGTATGTCTTAGAATATGGGTCATTGTTGGGATTCCTAGGACCACTCCCCATGTAATTCACCTGTTCAAAAGAAGGTTGAGCATAATCATAATTATCATTTTGCACAAAATTACCTGCCATGTCATAGGAGACTTCTTGTGGTAGATTTTGGGTGTTGATAGCTGAGACTTGCATCCACCCATCTATTGAGTAAGTAGATTTATTTGCTTAGATATCTGCTTGTTCTGAGCAAGAAGAGCATTAATAGCATCTACTTCCAACACGCCTCTCTTCTGAGGGGTTTTAGAATTCACAGGATTCCTATTAGAGGAGTATAAATATTGGTTACTTGCAACCAATTCAATTAGCTCAATATTCTCCTCCGGTGTCTTCTTCTTGTACAATGAACCTCCTGTAGAATTGTCTAAGCACATTTTAGACATTTCACCCAAGCCTTCATAAAATATGTCTATTTGTGTCCATTTGGAGAACATGTCTGGAGGGCATTGCCTAGTCAGTAGCTTGTATCTCTCCCAAGCTTCATACAGAGTCTCACCATCCTTCTGTCTGAAGGTCTGAACCTCCATCCTAAGCTTAGTCAGCTTCTTTGGTGGGAAAATTTTTGTGAGAAACTCAGTAACCACCTTGTTCCAAGTATCCAAACTGTCCTTGGGTTAAGAATCTAGCCATAGTTTTGCTCCATCTCTCAGAGCAAACGGGAATAGCATTAGTTTGTACACATATGGGTTCACTCCATTTGTTTTCACAGTGTCACAAATTTGCAGAAAACTAGAAATAAACTGATTTGGATCTTCGTGGGGGAGACCGTGATACTGGCAGTTTTGTTGCACCAGAGTGACCAGTTGAGGCTTCAACTCAAAGTTGTTTGCAGTAATAGGAGGCACCACGATGCTTTTTCCATAAAGATCTGCAATAGGAGAAGAGTAGGAGCCAAGCACTCTCCTGTGTTGCTCATTCCCATTTGGGTTTACTGCATTGGGATTATCATTATTATTCAGATCCATAGTGGATTCTGCAGCCTTGTAAAGTCTTGCTTGTTGTAAACATCGTCTGAAAGTCCTTTCAGGTTCAGGATCAAAGTCTAAGAGATGTTCTTCGTCTCTGTTCCTACGCATAAACAAACAGAAAACAAAAAAGAATGGGAATCTCTACGTTAGAATGCAGAGAATTTCCAGTGAGGTAAACTGTGTAAAGAGATAAAAATATTGAATAAAATAAATAGAAGAAAAATAATAAATAGTCAACACCAAACTTGATTTCAGAAATTAAAAAAAATATTGGTGCTATTTATTGAAACTTTTTTTAATAGAATATAAAAATTAAAAAAATAACAAAAAAAAGAACAAGGTAAAACAAAGGAAAAAATGAAAATAAAAAGAGAAAAAAAATTGACGAGTTTTTTTTTTAATTTTAAACGGAAGTAAAAAAAATAATAAAGAAAACGGGGACAGGGGAGCGCTAATGAAAAAAAAACAAGGAAATTTTAAAAATTTTTTTCGAAAATTAATAAAATAATATTTAAATAAAATTAAAATTAAAACGCCTAATTTAAACAATCAAACAACTAATAGTTGTTAATCACAATCAATTCCCGGCAACGGCGCCAAAAAACTTGATGCGGAGTTTATAACCTACACTTGCTAACCGGCAAGTGCACCGGGTCGTACCAAGTAATACCTTACGTGAGTAAGGGTCGATCCAACGAGGATTGATGGATCAAGCAACAATGATTGATTGATTGGATAGTTAGGCAAGCAAAAATTGGTTTTGAGATGTTCAAAAGGTTTAAGTTTGAACTTAGAATATCAAAAGGATAGACAAATAAATGAGTTGGGAATAAAATGTTGAGAAAGCAGTTAAGGTTTTAGAGTTATCTATTTTCCAGATTAACTTTTATCACTAACTAATTTAATCATGCAAGATATAATTTCATGGCAAACTATATGTGACTAGGCCCTAATTCCTTAGACCTTCCTAGTCTCCTCTAAAATTCATTAACTGCCAATTCCTTGGACAAATAATTCCAATTAGAGGGTGATGATCAGTTTCTAGTTTATATGCCAAAAGAATCCTAATTATCCACAAATAAAGGGATTATATGTCACGTATCCCATTAAATGCTAACAATTACAAATTCAGTATAATATGTTTTCAAGCTGTTGTTCAAGTAAAGAGCTTTTCCAAGTTTTACAAAAACTCAATTAGAACATGGGTCATACTTCCGTTCCACCCAATATTCATAAAATTAAGAGCGAAAATAATTATTGAAATATAAATCAAAACATGAATAAATTAGAAAGATTAAACAAATTAATCCATTACAAATAGACAGAGCTCCTAACCTTAACAGAGGAGGATTAGTTGCTCATGGTTTAGAGAAGAAAAATAATGGTTCTGGTAACAATCTGGTACCTGTCTAAATGTACATAGTTTCTATTTATTACTAATCCTAATAGGTTTAAAATAAAAAATTAAAAATAATATCTTTTCCTAAAAGATAAGATTTGAATTTAAATTCGAATTAATTAACAGATTTTCAGTTTTTGGGTGGGGACCACTTGATTTGTCCATTTTGCAGCTTCTAATATGTGTTTTCTGGGCTGGAAACTGGATCAAAAACAGCCCAGAAATCGTAACGAGCATTTTCTGAATTATTGCAGATCGCGCATGTGATGCGTCCGCGTCGTCCACGCGCTCGCATTATTTGTGCAGATTCCAGTCCACGCGTTCGCGTCAAGCACGCGATCGCATCATTGCGATTTCTCCATTCCGCGCGGTCGCGTGAGCCATGCATCCGCGTCGTTCTTCGCTGGTCATCTCTTTGGTTTCTTCTTTTTCTTTGCAGAAATTTCATCAAATCCCTCCGAATGCTACCTAAAATAAATAAAATTGCACAAAACTCAAAATAGCATCCATAGTGGCTAAAATATAATTAATTCTAAATTAAACTCAACAATTTAGATGCAAATTCACTAGGAAAAGATAGATAAGATGCTCACGCATCAACTAACTACCCAAGAATTGTCACTAAATGTCGGACATCATGACTCTAGTATCCCAGGAACTCAAATCCTAAGCCAAGGTGTAAAAATCTACTCAAAATTACCAAGTGGTATTTTCACAAACACTTAGTGGGCATAAAAGCAAAACATGAGAAATTGTAAAGGAAAATGAAAAATATAACCAAAATATTCACAATATCAACAATAGACAAGCAACCAAGTAACTATAAAGCATAAAACATTAAATGCATCAATCAAAACTTCAAGAAATCAAAATTGCAAATATTAACAAGTAACTTGAACCAAAAGGAAATAAAAGCAAAAGATGTAATTAAAGAGAAATTAAACAGTACTTACAAAAGAGTTGAGCAAAATCCAAGATCAAAACTTGCTATAAAATGCTACAATAGAAACTACATAAACCCTAAGAGAGAATTCTCTATTCTACACTACTCCTACTCCTAAATTATCTATAGAAGCTTCCTAAAACTAATAAAACCTCATCAAACCTAATAATAACTAATGCCTTCATTTATGTTGATATCCCCTTCATATAGCACTTCCATTCAGCATCAAGCCTTCCAAAATTGGGCCAAAAGCCCCCAAAAATTACAGATCACGTGTTTCATTAATGAAATCACGTGCAGGGACCTGTGCGTACGCACACTTCGCTGAATTTTCACTTGTGCGTGCACACAGATGGCTGTGCGTACACACGTATGCTGATTTTCTTCTTGTGCGTACGCACATAGGATTGTGGGCACGCACACTCCAGTGTGTGCTTCCTCCTTGTTTTCTTCATGTGTTCTCCCTTTGTACATGCTTCCTTCCACTTTTGCCTTGCCAAACTTGCCTCTAGGACCTAAAATCTCTCAACAAACATGTCATGGCATCGAATGGCATAAAAGTGGGATTAAAATCACTAATTTAAGCACAAAAAATGCATGTTTTCACATTTAGGATCAATTTAGGGAGAAAACACAAAAATTATGCTATTTAAGTGAATAAGTGTGAGTTTATGTGATGAAATCTATTCAAATCAAGCTAAAATATATCATCAAATATGGACTCATCACTACGCTTCGACACTCAAAGTACTCCCATGGCCGCATGTGGAGAATTTAATGAGGAGCGTAGCATGAAGGAGAGATTAGAAGCTCCGGTGGAAAATGAGGAATGTGATTTCATACTAGAACAAATGGAGGAAGCCGTAATTGTCGATGAGGAAGAAGTGGTTGAAGACTTAGGAGATGTTGAGAGTCCATGGGAACCTCAAGTCATAGAGCCTCCTTCCAAGAAGTTTGAATTTGATGTTGAAGATGGTGTACAACCTCCAAAGCATATCATGGTTGAAAACTTTGAGGAGGTTGATCAAGAGATGGATTCAATAATTGATGAATTTCTATCTATAGTTCAATCCCCCTCCATTGGACTTGAAAAAGAGGTTAAGGAAGAAGGTGCACAACTTCCAAGGCATATTCCCTTTGAAGAACTGGATGGAATAGATCAAGAGACAAGTTCTCTTGGTGATGATGATCATGAATCAAGTCCTCCTAGTGATGAATCTGCATATGCAAATGAACTCTTTGAGTATGAAGAACCTTCTCCGATTGAGTTTGAGAATGATATAGAGGTGGAAATCTTTCGAAAAGGATGGACGGGAGTTGAATACGCTTTGTCAAGATTGTTGGAGACTTCTCTACCTAGGTTGTTGTCTACTCCTTCATTTGAGTGAGTATAACTTATCTCTCTTAGCTTTATTGTCCCACTTGAGTGTGGTATTCTTGAAACGGATGGCTGATGAGCGGATATTTTATACGCTTTTTGGGGGTAATTTCATGTAGATTTTAGTATGTTTTAATTAGTTTTTAGTGGAATGTTATTAGTTTTTAGGCAAAAATCATATTTCTGGACTTTACTATGAGTTTGTGTGTTTTTCTGTGATTTCAGGTATTTTCTGGCTGAAATTGAGGGAGCTGAGCAAAAATCTGAGTTAGGCTGAAAAAAGGACTGCTGATGCTGTTGGATCCTGACCTCCCTGCACTCGGAATGGAATTTTTGGAGCTACAGGAGTCCAATTGGCGCGCTCTCAACGGCGTTGGAAAGTAGACATCCAGGGCTTTCCAGCAATATATAATAGTCCATACTTTGCGCGAAAATAGACGACGTAACTTGGTGTTGAACGCCAAGTTCATGCTGCTGTCTGGAGTTAAACGCCAGAAAAACGTTATGATCCGGAGTTGAACGCCCAAAGCACGTCATAACCTGGAGTTTAACGCCAAGAAAGGCCTCCACTCGTGGATAGCTTTAGTCTCAGCCCCAGCACACACCAAATGGGCCCCAGAAGTGGATTTCTGCACCAATTATCTTAGTTTATTCAATTTCTATAAACCTAGGTTACTAGTTTACTATTTAAACAACTTTTACAGACATTTCTTGTACCTCATGACATTTTCAGATCTGAATTACATACTTTGTGACGGCATGAGTCTCTAAACTCCATTGTTGGGGGTGAGGAGCTCTGCAGCGTCTCGATGATTTAATACAATTCCTTTGTTTTCCATTCAAACACGCTTGTTCTTATCTAAGATGTTTATTCGCGCTTAATTGTGGAGAAGGTGATGATCCGTGACACTCATCACCTTCCTCAAAAGAATCAATGGATTCTATTCCAACCTGATTGAGAACCGACAGATGATTAGCCGTGCTGTGACAGAGCATAGGAACGTTTTCACTGAGAGGATGGGAAGTAGCCACTGACAATGGTGACGCCCTACATGCAGCTTGCCGTAGACGTGCTTTACAAACAATTGAGTTAAATATTACATTGCAGGAATTCAGAGGACAAAGCATCTCCAAAACTCCAACATATTCCCCATTACTGCACAACAAGTAACGCTATTATTCTCTATTATTTTAACTTACAATTTTAAATACTTTGACTTCTTACAATTAAATCCAAATCACCTTATTGACCTCCTGACTAAGATCAATAAAATAAACATTGATTGCTTCATACCAATGATCTCCATGGGATCGACCCTTACTCACGTAAGGTATTACTTGGACGACCCAGTGCACTTGCTGGTTAGTTGTGCGAATCACAAATTCGTGCACCAATGGCCAACTTAGGAGGCTTTGTGGAATTAAGCGTAAGAGAAGGATGTTTAGGGGTTGGAGTTGCAAATCAAGACTCATCAAGGTTGAGATTTCAAGAGCTAGATGCAAGGGTTGGACTAATGATCAATTGGTTGGATCTAAGAGAAGAGTTTGGTACTTCATTGAGAATTCGGATTGCTCGCCACTCGGTTGGAACAATGATGATCAACTTAAAGATGGGTGTAGAAACAAGATTTGGGATTCCGGCATACAAGAGGATTAACTTTGAGAGCTCAAAGCTTGTGAAGAACTTCATCAAGGCTTGGTGAATTCACTTGGAAATGTTGGAGCTTATTGGAAGTCCAAGCATTGGTGGAAGTTTCAAGATGAGTTCAAGCACAAGCCACCATGACAAGGAGCTCACCAAATGTCCAACTTAAGGACTTTAACTAAAAGTGCTAGGTGAGAGACACCCCACTATGGATGTCTGATAGGAAAGGGAAAGGCAAGGCTAAGGCCAGCTCCGGTAAAAGAAAGAGAGCACATTCATCCGTTACTATTTCGGATGAATTTTAGTGTGAAAAGAAATTTACTGAGAAAGAAAAGGCTGAACAACTTGCACCTGCTTCTGACTCAGTCAGATTTGCCAATCTTTACTGTGAACTCAGGTTTCTGGTATTTCTAGAAAAACGGAAACTCTACTTAGAAAGGAAGCTCCGCATACCAACCAATTTGAGGAAGTATACTGAACATCAAATTGAACAGAGAGGTTGGGCATTTCTGGATAGGGAGTGATAAACCCATATTTTATGGTTTATCTTGTGCTTAATTGAGTGGATTTTATCAACTCTTTACCCACTTATTAATACTATTCGCATGTTTTACATTTGCCTTCCTAATTATGTGCTTTGATTGAAAACATGCTTCTTTGATTTTATATTTGCTTATTATTAATACTCTCTTAGTGATAAACCCATATTTTATGGTTTATCTTGTGCTTAATTGAGTGGATTTTATCAACTCTTTACCCACTTATTCATACTATTCGCATGTTTTACATTTGCCTTCCTAATTATGTGCTTTGATTGAAAACATGCTTCTTTGATTTTATATTTGCTTATTATTAATCCTCTCTTATTACCATTAGATGCTTTGATATGTGTGTTAAGTGTTTTCAGAGATTACAGGGCAGGAATGGCTCAGAGGATGGAAAGGAAGCATGCAAAAGTGGAAGGAATACAAGAAGTTGGAGAAACTGCTAAGCTATCCAGTCTGACCTCTCTGCACTCAAACGGCTATAACTTTAACTACAGAGGTCCAAACGACGCGGTTCCAGTTGCGTTGGAAAGCTAACGTCTGGGGCTTCAATTTGATATATAATCTGCCATAGCTGCCCCGACGCCAGGTGACGCGAACGCGTGAGTCACACGGACGCATGACCCTCACGCGGCCGCGTCACTTTTCCACGACCTGTACGGACCAGAAAGCACTGGAAGTGATTTCTGAGCTGTTTCTGACCCAGTTTTTGACCCAGAGAACACAGATTAGAGGCTATAAAGTGGGAGAATGCATCCATTCATAAGCATGCTCTCATAATTCACTTTTTATTATTTTAGATGTAGTTTTTAGAGAGAGAGGTTCTCTCCTCTCTCTTAGGATTAGGATTAGGATTCCTCTTAAAGGATTTAGGATTTATTTTTATTCCAACTTACAATTTTCCTCTGAATTCCAGGTTTAATATTCCCTTTACTTATTTTCCCAATTTAATTTATGAACTCTTTTATGTTGAATTTGAATTTATGTTTAAACGTAGTTTGATTGCTTTATTTACATGAATGCTTTTAATTTAATTTAGATATTTTCCCTTTTGGCTTTGGTTGATTAATTGGTGACTCTTGAGTTATCAAACTCATTGTTGATTGAAAATCGGAATTCTTCAAGAATTGATTCGAGATCCAATAACTCTAACTTTTCCCAAGGAAAGACTGGGACTTGAGGATTCGAATTAATTCATCCACTTAACGTACCTTCATAGTTAGAGGTTAATAAAGTGGGAGAAAAATCCAATTCTCATCACAATTGATAAGGATAACTAGGATAGGACTTCCAGTTCTTATACCTTGCCAAGAGATTTTATTATTGTTAATTTATTTTACTTGTCATTTAAATATGCTTGTGCCCATTGCCCAAACTCCAAGACCCCAATTTACAAACTCATAACCAATAATAAGAGCATACCTCCCTGCAATTCCTTGAGAAGACGACCCGAGGTTTAAATACTCGGTTATCAATTTTAAAGGGGTTTGTTACTTGTGACAACCAAAACGTTTGTACGAAGGAATTTCTGTTAGTTTAGAAGCAATATCTACAACACGAATATTTTTATAAATTATTTACTAGCAAAAACCCTAACGTCAAAATGGCGCCGTTGCCAGGGAATTGCAAACGTGTGCCTTATTATTGGTTATTGTAAATATTTAAAAAAAAATTTCAGATTTTTATTTTAAAATTTCTTTTATCTTATCGTATCTTATTTTTCAAAATTTAATTTTTTTTAAAATCATCTCTTTTTTCAAAATATTTTCTTTTTGTTAGTTTTTGTTTTTATTTTCTCCTACTACTATGAACTCTCACCCATTTGGCTATGAGTCTGGTTATAATTATGTTGCAGGAAGAGGAGATTTTAATGACAACATGCATCAAGGATAGAATAATCAAAGATGGGAGGAGCCACAAGGATTTGATCAACCTTCATGGCAACAACCACCTCCAATGGACTATCAACAACCATTCTGTGATGCATATCAAGGCAATGGCTATGGTGAGCACTCTTTTGACTATCAACAACCACCACCATACGCCTATGAACCCCCTCCTCAACATAGCTTTGAACCACCTTACTCACAAGTCCCTTTTCACCATTCACCTCCATATGACCCTAACACGTATCCACCATACCAACCACCTTATGAGCCAAATGAACCATACACAGAACCACCACCTTTCCAACACAACTACCCTCATGAACCACCACCTCAATATTCATCATCTCCATATCATTATCAAGATGAACCACCTTCCTATTATGAACCCTCTCTCCCAACCAATGAATCTTCATATTCACCCCAACCTCCAATGGATGACAGACTTCGTGTTATTCTTCAAAGGCAAGAAAGTATGAATAAGAGTGTGCTAAATTTCGCGGCCACCTTAGGCGAGTTAGTAAATATAATAGCTTCCCAGTATCTGAGCACTCAAAGAACTCCCATGGCTACATGTGGGAAATCAAAAGAAGAGCAAAGCATGAAGAAGACACTAGAAACTTCGGTGGACAACGAGGAACATGGCTTTGTATTGGAACAAGTAGAGGAAGCCATAATAGTTGCAGAGGAAGAAGTGGTTGAAGACTTAGGAGATGCTGAACCTCCATGGGAAAGTCAAGACATAGAGCCTCCTTCCAAGACGGTTGCAATTGATGTTGAGGAGGGTGTACAACCTCCAAGGCATATCATAGCTAAAGACTTTGAAGAGGTTGATCAAGAGATGGAGATTCAAGAAGAATAAGCACACCCTCCTATACCCTTGGTAAGCAATGAAGAGGAGATTGAATTGGAAGAAAGCTACCAAGAGGAAGAGGTTGAAACCGAAGAAGCTTGCAAAGAGGTGGTAATTATCAGAGAAGAGCACAAGGGAGTGGAGCTTGCAATTTCATTAAAAATACCTCCCCCTAAGTTGCCATCATCCTTCACAACATTCAAGTGGGTAAAATTCATATCCCTTAGCTCTCTAATTCCACTTGAATATGGGCTACTTGAGACGGATGACCAACTTAGAGCTCTTTGTGACATTAAGAGTAAGAGGAAGATGGCCAGTGGTAAGAATTGTCCTGCAAGGTTCATCATGGTTGGAAGCTCAAAGTTTAAACGCAAAGGTTGGTGTAAAGCTCAACTGAATGGGTCTAGGAAGTTGTTTGGCTGCTTACATGAGAATTCAGACTGCTTGCCACCTGGATGGAACAATATTGCTCAACCAAAAGACGGGTGCAAATGCAAGGTCTGGGACCCCGGAATCCATTCTACCAATCACCACTCTTGGGGCCTTGTCACTTGCTTTAACTTGCTTGAAGGCTTTTTGCGCCTAGTTTGGGATCCCGGAGGCTATTTGAAGTACAAACATTGGTGGGGATTCCTGGATCAATACAAGCACAAGCCACCCTAGCAAGAAACTCATCAAATGTCCAACTTAAGGACTATAACTAAAAGTGCTAGGTGGGAGACAACCCACATGGTATGATCGTTCATTTTGCAATTTTAATTTTATTTAGTTTTGTTTGTTTTTTAGATATATTTTATTTTATTGAACCTGGAATCATGCATAGCATTCACATTAAGCAATGCATTTGCATCTGCATATTGCAAAAAAAAAAGGAAAAACACGCATGCGACGCGGCAGCGTCGCTGACGCATCCGCATCACTAGTGCGTTGGGAAGAAAATAATTGAACAGAGAGTCACGCGAAAGCATGGCTGGAGGCGTGCCTTTGGCACAATTTGACCCACGTGAATGCGTCGCTGACGCGTCCGCGTCACATGGGAACCACGCCTCCCACGCGTCCGCGTCACCCACGCGGCCGCGTGACCTGGTAATCGACGTATAAGGGGTGCATGGCCGAAAGTTGTGCTGGAGTAAGGCTGGACTGGTGCTAGACGCACAAGCCTTACCACGCGAACGCGTGCCCCACGCGTCCGCGTCATCCTCCAATCTTGGCCACCCACGCGATCGCGTCAACCACGCGACCGCGTCACCCTAAAAATTGGCAAAAAGAGTTTCGAACAGAGAGTTGTGCGAACGCGAGGCTGCACTCGCGCCAATCGCACAAATCAGGCCACGCGTTCGCGTGCCCCACGCGTCCGCGTCGCCTGAACTTATTGCGCCCCACGCGACCGCATCGCCAGCATCGCACAACCTATCCAGATCAGTGTCAATTTTCTTATCTTTTCTTTTCTAATCCTAATTTTTTCTATCTTTTCTTATTCTATCTTCCTCCTCTCTTATTTACTTCTTCTTCCCTTCTTTCCCTTCTCATTCTTCTTATCTTTCATTTTCTTTTACTCAATTGCATATCTTCATTCATTACATTATTTTCATTGGTGTTAAACTTTCTTATTCAACTATTACAACTTTTCTGGTATTATCTGGTGTTTAGTGACTTGTTTACACTGTTGGGCAATATTATTTAAATTAATGCTATTCTTTTATGATATTTGTATTCCTTTTTGTATTGACATGAGCTTATACTGTCTTTCATTACCCACACTCTCCCTAATTGTTGCAACATTTTGCACCACTAGTATGCCATGTGTTTCTATTGTTTCCTCACTTGCATGTTGTAGCTACCATGTAATTGAGACCTCTATTATTTGGCATTAACACCCATATTTTATTTATGTTCTTATCTTTATCTCTGGGTTACTGTTCGCCTTTTTCTCTTCTTTCAGGCTGGCCACCGAAGATGGGAAAAGGGAGGAACTTCTAAAAGGGGAGACAAACAAGTCCATCTGCACAATCCTTGAAGAAAAGCATCAGTTGGAACCACCCGTCCACCTGCACATCTCAGCAAGCACCGAGGACGGTGCATTCTTTAAGTGTGGGGAGGTTGATCCCGATCTCCAGGGGTTAGTTATTTCCTATTTCAACACCAATGTTTTATTTTATTTGTTAGTTCATTGTTGCATTTGCATATTTATTTGATTTTGTGCATTTAGTTACTACTTGGTTGAAGTAATATTTTCTTTTTCAATAAATTTTTATAGTATTTCACTAATTTAAATTGAAAAAAATTTTTTTGTGTTAAACTTGTTTTGAAGTTGTATTTGGAACATGGTTTTTGAGCCAAAGAACACACAACCTGTGAGATTTTGAGCTTATTTATATGGTTACATTATTTAACCATAAATTTTTATTCTTGTGTGTTTTCTTATCTATAATTGTAATCTTTGCTTTGTTCCATTCTATATGTCCAATATTTAATATATTTACATGCTTGCATATGATTGAGGCCTTGTTTGATTTTAACTCACTATCCCAAATAAAACCTACCTTTTATGCCATCCTTGTTAGCCCCCTTGAGTCTTTTAATCCCCTCCTATTCTATAAACCACAACACTAGCCTTAAGCAGAAAAACAAATTTAAAATTCCAAGTTGAATCCTTGGTTAGCTTAAGATAGAAATTGTGTAATTGTTTAAGTGTGGGAAACCTATTGGGAACATGGATGATAAAAACAAAGGGTAGGAAGTTGAAAAGAATGAAATAATTCAAAATAAAAATTTTGGGAAGCATGCTCATGTGAAATCAAAATAATTAAATTACCATGTGCATTAAAAAAATAATAATTATTCAGTATTTGAATAAAGGGGATACAAAAGAATTCCCCAAATGCAAAATAAAGCAATGCACATGGGACAAAATTAAAACTAATACATGAGCATGTAACATCAAAAGTGGGAAAAATATGGGAGAATAGGTAAAGAAGCTTTGCTTTACAAAGTATGTATGTTAGGTGAGATCTTGGACTAATCAAGGATTTACTTCACTAGTTCATTTAGCCTTATATATACCCTTACCTTTACCTTAGCCCCATTACAACCTTGGAAAAGACCTCCTGATATTTGCATTGGTACATTAAATATTTGTTGATTGGTTAGATGAAGAACAAGGTTTAGAAAGCATGATTAGAGAAGAGTAGAGTGATTAACCCTATACACTTGAGAGATTAAAGTGATATACACTACCAGTGAGGGTTCAGTGCTTAATTCTATGTTCCCTGCTTTCATGAGCTACCTTCTTACAAGTTTACTTGTCTTTATTTTATATGATTTGAATTAGTGGAATTTGAATTATTTTTGTCTTGGAGAACTTATTTACTTTTAACCAAGTAGGTAGAAACATCTTAGCACGTAGTTGCATTTATAGGTTGCATTTCATACATTCTACCATTCCTCTTCATCTTTATAGTTCTCTTGAGCTTAGCATGAGGACATGCTATTGTTTAAGTGTGGGAAGGTTGATAAACCCATGTTTTATGGTTTATCTTGTGCTTAATTGAGTGGATTTTATCAACTCTTTACCCACTTATTCATACTATTCACATGTTTTACATTTGCCTTCCTAATTATGTGCTTTGATTGAAAACATGCTTCTTTAATTTTATGTTTGCTTATTATTAATCCTCTCTTATTACCATTAGATGCCTTGATATGTGTGTTAATTATTTTCAGAGATTACAGGGCATGAATGGCTCAGAGGATGGAAAGGAAGCATGCAAAAGTGGAAGGAATACAAGAAGTTGGAGAAACTGCTAAGCTGTCCAGCCTGACCTCTTCGCACTCAAACGGCTATAACTTTAGCTACAGAGGTCCAAACGACGCGGTTTTAGTTGCGTTGAAAAGCTAACGTCCGGGGCTTCGATTTGATATATAATTTGCCATAGCTTCCCTGATGCTAAGCACGCAAACGCGTGAGTCACGCGGACGCGTGACCTGGCAGGAAAGCAACCCGCGCGGCCGCGTGAGCCATGCGGCCGCGTCACTTTTCTGCGACCTGTACGGACTAGAAAGCGCTGGAAGTGATTTCTGGGCTATTTCTGACCCAGTTTTTGACCCAGAGAACACATATTATAGGCTATAAAGTGGGAGAATGCATCCATTCATAAACATGCTCTCATAATTCACTTTTTATTATTTTAGATGTAGTTTTTAGATAGAGAGGTTCTCTCCTCTCTCTTAGGATTAGGATTAGGATTCCTCTTAAAGGATTTATGATTTATTATTATTCCAACTTACAATTTTCCTCTGAATTCCAGGTTTAATATTCCCTTTACTTATTTTCCCAATTTAATTTATGAACTCTTTTATGTTGAATTTGAATTTATGTTTAAACGTAGTTTGATTGCTTTATTTACATGAATGCTTTTAATTTAATTTAGATATTAATCACAATTGATAAGGATAACTAGGATATGACTTCCAGTTCTTATACCTTACCAAGAGATTTTATTATTGTTAATTTATTTTACTTGTCATTTAAATATGCTTGTGCCCGTTGCCCAAACTCCAAGACCCCAATTTACAAACTCATAACCAATAATAAGAGCATACCTTCCTGCAATTCCTTGAGAAGACGACCCGAGGTTTAAATACTCGGTTATCAATTTTAAAGGGGTTTGTTACTTGTGACAACCAAAACGTTTGTACGAAGGGATTTCTGTTAGTTTAGAAGCTATATCTACAACGCGAATATTTTTATAAATTCTTTACTAACAAAAATCCTAACGTCAGGGAGCTGGTGGAAGTAAACTCATCATGGGTCCGAGAATTTTATTCCAACTATTATCGGACGACCCTCGATGCAGTGCAACTTAGGGGCAAATAGATCCTAGTCACAGAAGAGATAATACAATATATCCTCCACTTCCGGCCTAAAACAGATGATACAGATAATCAACGTCACATCCCGACTCCATCACCCAAATTCGAGCTCAGGTCCCGACTCCCATCGACATCTACTCCCATACCAGTCTAACCCAACTCAACAAATACCCGAGCAGACGAACATGTAACAAAATACTTTTAAGTATGTATATTTCTTTTTTTTTTTTACTTGTAAACTCTCAATTGAATTTCTAATATTTTGTATCTTCTCATTTTTTCCTCCTTTTTATTCTTCTATAACTTCTTTTCTTATATCTCTTAGTCTTCTATTTTTTTTATATTTTTTTTTATGTTTTTTTCCATACAAATTTTATAAAAAAGAAAAAGATTAAAGAAGTAATATAGAAAAAATAAAAAAAAAATTAGAAGAAATACAAATTTTATTCTGTTTTTAATTTATATTTTTTATTTTTATATCTTTTATTATTAAAATGACTGTGTTATTAGCTTGTGTTTACTTGAATAACTTTTGTGTAACCAAATTCTTCGAAACAATAAATAATTCTGTGCCATTATTTTTTCCAGGTTGCTACACAGCCAGCACTTCAATATCACTCGAGTCCTTGAGTCGTGCGTGCCGCCTTACTGGGAAGCTACAGCCGCAGAGGTGACCGGTGCCGACCCAAAGCACCTTCTTCGCATCCTCTCCTTCTCTTTCTCGGTACCCTAAACACCACCCAGTCTTTCAATTCGTTTTCTTCTTTTTCTCGCTTTCAACGTTTCCCATATATCTCAACTCATTATTTTTGTTCTCGCTGCATCTAAACCTTAACTTAAACAGCTAAACCCTTTCTTACACTCAGAAAAGAAGAAGAAGACAGATATGGTGAGGCTCACCGCTGATTTGATCTGGAAAAGCCCTCATTTCTTCAATGCCGTCAAAGAACGCGAGTTAGACCTTCGAGGTATATTATATATTTCTCCATTTCTCACTCTTTTCCTCTCTTTAATTAACTATATTGCTTCTCTTTTTTGTTTCCAGGCAACAAGATCCCTGTAATCGAAAACTTGGGCGCTACTGAGGTGCACAAAATTTCGGTCTTTTGCTTTGAAGTTTTTATTTTTTATGCCTTCAAGTAATATATTAGGTTGCACTTTTCCTATTTTTCGTTCCAAATGTAGCATTGGTTTTTGTTCCCCTTGGTGTTGGTAAATTTGTGTTTCTTGCAGGATCAATTTGACACCATTGATTTATCTGACAATGAGATTGTGAAGCTAGAAAATTTACCCTATCTTAACCGGTTGGGAACTATGCTCATAAATAATAATAGAATTACCAGAATTAACCCTAACATTGGAGGTATAGTTTTAGCTTTGCCTTGTTCATATCAATGTTGCACTTGGTTATACAGCATGTAACTTACTTGCCTTGTGATTTTTTACAATGCAGAATTCTTGCCAAAGTTGCATACGCTAGTTCTTACGAACAACAGGATTGTCAACTTAGTCGAAATCGATCCCCTTGCGTCCCTACCGAGGCTCCAGTACCTTAGCTTGCTAGACAACAACATTACGAAGAAGCAGAATTACAGGCTTTATGTTATTCACAAGCTGAAGTCCCTAAGGGTTTTAGATTTCAAGAAAGTGAAAAACAAGGTATAGGTTATCTTTTTTGTCGCATTTGATAGTTTGGTCCCTAGATTTTTCTTTGGAATATGACAGTTATGATATTTTGATAATGCCTACTTTCAATTAATAAATAACGGTTTTAGCTAGAAAACCAGAAGTAAACCTTGAACACGTTGATTCCATTTGTTAGCTTTACTGTGTATAAATTTTTTATTAGGCAGCTATAGTTTTTACTCTGGTTAAGCATTCTTTGGCTAAGTGACTTGAAAATTAAACTGGACATTGCCATAAATTGCAATGTCTATTGGATGATGATGATGTATGTTGATATGGTTTATATAATCTGTTTTAGGATATCTATTCATAATTCATAAGGTTTATCTTGTATTTACCTGTTATAGGATTATCTTAGATATCATCATCTTATCTGTGTGTATAACTATTTGGGTAATGCTATGGTGAAGAGTGAAGTTTTGGTGAACAGTGAAGATTATTTCTTTTAGTAGAGAAAAAACCCACCAAAAAAAATTTGTCATGTGCAATGTTCTAAATTTAGTAAAAATCTTAACTCTTCACCTAATTCTACTCCTCACCAAGAAATTCCCTAACTATTTATATGGCTTGTATGTTTATGTTGTCATTATTCAGAGTGTGTCTGAGAAATATATGAGTAAAATATTTAGCCCTTCTCCACTTTTCATTCTTCTCAGCTTTGTTAAGGAAATTAACAATATATTGTTGGGTCTATTTCTTATTAGCAACTCCACTTCCCTCATTAATTATAGGACTAAGGATTGTTCTTTGAAATTAATAGGAAAGATTGGAGGCGAAGCGCTTGTTTGATTCAAAGGAAGCTATAGATGAAGTTCAAAAGGCACCGCCAAAAAGAATTTCACCTCCTGAAACTCCAAATGTTCCAGAAGTTGCTGAAGAACAACAGACGCCCAAAGTGGTTGCTCCCACACCAGAGCAAATCATTGCTATTAAGGTATAAACTATAAAGAGAAGTGAACGTAGCTTTTGTGAGCCTTATTGCTAATAGGTGTGATCATGTGACATGCACTTACATGTTTGATTCAGATTTATAATTAATGCATTTGAAGCTACTTGACTGAAAATTTGTAGATGAGATGGTTAGCTACTTCTTTTCACCCATAGCTTAACAACTATCTATAGCCAGCTGCTTCAAAGTGGAGGGAGACACACAGTGACAACCTTGAATCCCATATAGATTTGTTCCATATAGAAGAAGTCACCTTACATGACTCAAATGAGTTTCT
Organism: Arachis duranensis; assembly: GCF_000817695.3. NCBI lineage: Eukaryota > Viridiplantae > Streptophyta > Magnoliopsida > Fabales > Fabaceae > Arachis > Arachis duranensis. Next base: position 77,283,362 of record NC_029775.3, on the reverse strand, counting down.
TTTATTTTTTTTCTCTCTTGAATTTGTGATGATATTTGCCAATAGCATTGGGGTATTACTACTATTCAGTACCGTTTGCAGACTGCAGGAAAAAATCTTGAGCTTAGACTGCTGCAGTTTTGCTTCTTGATTTGTGCTGTATAATATTAGTATTTTGGGTGGATGAAACTTGTTAATCTGTTCTGCTTTAGTTTTTTTTTGTCACATGCATAGAACCTTAGTAATTCAAAATCATAAAAGCACATAGCTTTGGTCCAGTTGGCCCTTCCGAGTTTCTTGCATGAAAATGCCACGGATATGCAAGTGATGTTCCCAACTAAATATATTACAGGACCTTGGAAAGTAACTTTGTACAGCACAATTCGTTATCTTTTAAGTTAGTGCAAGGGTCTCATTCTTGCCCACCATTGATTCATTTCATAAGTTCTTTAATAGTTAATCAGTGTCTAATAAATCATCTTTCATGCATATGAGATATTCTCCGAATTAAGAAATCATTGTTGTTTTTAGATTATAGTAATTGATTATCTTGATGAGCTATAAATTTCAAATTATCTTTGAATCTGGTGCAACAAGTTGTTAACTCTGTTATCTTTGGTTTAACATATTTTTGCTGTGTGCAGGCTGCCATTGTGAATTCACAGACCCTTGAAGAAGTTGCAAGACTTGAAAAGGTCCTTGCTTTTGTAGATCTGATGTTCACTTGTTCAATTTTGATTTTTGCGCTCTGCTGTTTACTTCTTAGATGACCTTTTCTTCTGATTGCTCATTTTTATAAAGAGAATCTGTTGTCCTTTGTATTCCTCCTCTGCTGTCTAATTTTCTCTTTAATCACAAAACAAAAAAATCATTGAGATTGTCTTGAACATCAGACCATGATTTTCAAAGTTAATAATAAAATGAGATCTCAAATGACCTGTTATTTTAACCATTTTGCTAGGCTTAAAAGTTTAGACAGGATCCTTGTTCGTAAAAAGAAGAAAAACTATTTAGTTCTTGCTACCAAGGTAAACTCAATAGCTCCCCTAAACTTGAGTATATGTGTTTAGGTGAAGTAGAATCTGTCTAGAAAATGAAGGAAAACTATTTTAGATTCTTGCTGCAAGGGTAATCAAAATTGATAGTTCCCCTAAACCTGCAGAGCACACAATTATGGGAAGCCTTGTTATGATATTTCCTTTGGCTGTTATCTTCGTTGAGGATTTCTTTTCATCTAACTTCAATTTCTTATCTATGGTTAAAAATTGATGCTAATGCAACACATTTGATTTGGTGAAATGGTGACAGGCACTGAAGTCTGGTCAGCTTCCAGCTGATTTTGAAGGTTTGAATGACAATATGGTGTTGGATAATGCTCATGAAAAGCATGAGGAGACGATTCAAGAAAGCAAAGATCAAGCTGACGGTGAATCTGATGATACGAAAGAGCAGAAGGATACTGATACTTCTCCGATGGAACAGGTATTATACCATATTATGCTCCTGTCGAACATATATCTTCTGTATGTAGTACCTAGCAGTTTTATTTGGTTCTAGTAACTAAATAATTAGGTCAAAAACTCAATTTACAATATTATGTTGTTGTTTGTTTGTCACAACTGTAGTTTACTTCTTTCATTCCAGTTTTAATCATGAAAGGAATAAATGAGTGGAGGCTTAGAAGTATGCATTCAATGGTTTGCAAAAGGTTATGGATATAAAATATCTCAACTCTAAGAAGAATGAGTGCATGTAGTTCTTATTACTGTTGCAGTTGCCTAATTGTTTTATATCCATAAATAGTGTATCTTCTTTTGTTCTCATAATCTCATCTTGTACTAGATCTGTTCATGTTTCTAACCATCATATTAGGCATTGAAAATAGAGAGCATGCAATGATATACGGTGCATCCATTCCACTATGAATAATTTGAAGTTTGAGTAATGCTAAGGAACCAACTTTTTTCGACCAATATCCGCCAATTTTTTTTACTAAATTATCTGTCTGAAATTCTAGACCTTAAATTATAAACTCTTAACCCTATATCTTAAATTATAAACCTAAATCCTTAAGTTGGCTAAGATTGGCCAACTAAAAGTTGGTTTTCTATATTTTCTTTAAGAAAAAATACTTCTAAAGAAGTTTAATTTCCTTTGAACTGCTTTGAGTTGATGAATATTGCAGTTGTTTGTGTTTCTTGCCTTGTCATCAATTTTCATTACATTTTTTTTTCAGGAGTAGAGCAAGGATTTTGTAGTATTCCTATAGCCTCGTGAATTTCTTCAATGTTGAGTTCTTGGGTAAAAAATCTTGGTGATTTTCCTAGGTGTACTTGATGAAGCTCCAGCCTCCAGACATGTACCAAAGTTTGTGTAGGACCAAATAGGCAAATATTTTAAACCGTTTTTTGAGTCTCATGAATTGTTTGGTACTTAAGGTTTCTTTTCCGATCATGATGTATCAATGCTTTAGTGTTTTTCATGTATTGAAAAGTTGTCTTCACTCTTCACAATGAATATGATACTCTCGTCCATAGCCAATCATTTGCAGGTCTTAAGATGTCCAGCACAACCAAAATATAAAAGAAAAAAGGCGACCTGAAACTTTGTGCTCGTTTGATTTTGAAAAGTATGTTTTCAATGAAACAAGATTGCACTTGAAAATTTGTCACCAAGAAAATGAAGCTATTCTGTGATTTTGAAAAGATATTAATGTTTTGATAATATAGTTTTGAGAGAATGAATTTTCTTGATGACGTGATTTCCTTAAGGCGTTAACTGTGACAATACACAAGAGTCCCACATCTATGAAATTAGGAATTTGGGGGCATAGGGAATGGGGAAATAGGATTTTCTCACTTGGGATTTAGTGATTTAAGGTTGATTAAGGTTAATTTATTACAAAAAATGGTGATATAACGATTAGATGCGGCACGTATGCTGATGTTAATGATATTTTATTTCTCTAGGAGTTATTTTCTTAGTTACAATTTTTTTAAATGTTAATTTGGTGGTTTATTTCCTTTCCATAAAAACTACTTTAAAATTATAAATGCGTTTTACTTTATCAATAAAAATTAGGCCGAGGATAATATTGGTTGCCTTAGAACATAGAAGTAAGTTTAGGGAACTGAAAAACATAGGCTCCAAAAATTTTGGTGAAAACATAAGTTGATTTAAACCCATTTTTTTTATTATCTAAAATTACAAAACTTCTTTTAAATTTTAAAATATTATTGATATTGTGCATTAAAATTGTTCTTGATATTTTAATTGCATCAATATGTCTTATATATTGAAAAAATTATATCATATTAGTTCTTGGTCTATTTTCTGCTAACGACGCGCTAACATAACTCAATGACGAGGACCTTTGGTAACACGTGTCATTTCATGGTTTGGCCATGTGTGATGTGTCAGTCAGTAACACATGGCATGCAAACGTGGATAGTTATGTTACATGTCACAATGTTATTTGTTCATGTGTCATCCACTATGTCACCATTATATATGCACAATATTGGTTCTTTATTTAGCAAGTGTCTTATCAAGTATTTTAAAAATATTTTATAAAAGCACTTGCATTTAAATAACTTGTAAAAAGATAAAATTAAAATTAGTGTATTCAAAGATATTAAAATTTTTGAATTTATAAAAAAAAGAGAGAAAACTGATGAAAAGACAAATTTAGTGCATGACATTCAATTTTAAAGATTAAAATGAGTCATTTGATGCAAAGTAAAAGACCAATTTAGTGCATATATAATGATGACATAGTAGATGATACGTGGACAAATAATATTGTGACACGTGGCATAATCTGACACGTAACATAACCATCTACGTCAGCATATTATGTGTTACTCACCGATACATTATCATATTGTTATACGTGGCCAAACTATAAAATGATACGTATCACCCAAAATTCATGTTATTAAATTACATTAGTACATTAACAAAAAAAAAAAAAACAAAAACTAATGCAGTATAATTTTTTTAATCTCAAAGACATAATTAATATAATTAAAATTTTAAAGAGAATTTTAATGCATAACATCAAATTTTAGTACCAGTTTATAGATTTGTTACATTGGAGCGAGGTGAGAATGGGTGTCTTATTATCATTGTATTGTCCAATTTATATAATATTTTATATGATATTGACTGTCCTACAATATTTTTTTATGTTCATAATGATTTTTCTTGTATACAAAATTGAGAAAAGTGAATCAATAAGTACTATAGCGTATATGCGTTTTACATATAATACATGCTAGGCCTGATTTGGTGTTAGAAATTAGCACTATTCCGATGTAAATTAGAAATGAGCGCACACGTGTAGAATTCTTACCAGACGAGTAGATGATCGAGCTCTATCTTCTGCTCAGAGGAGCAATACTCAACAACGTATAGTATTATTATTATGATATAGTCATTTTGATATTTAAAAGATTCAGTTAAAAAAGACTTTTAACATTTGTTTTTGATAAAATAAAATTTCTTAACTACCTATTTATGTGTATATTCAAAATAAAACTTCAACAACCGCCGCCGCCACCACCACAACCTCCTCCACGCCACCACCACCACAACCTCCTCCGCCACCTCCTCCGCCGCCACCGCCACCACCACAACCTCCACCACCACCACCTCCACCGTGGTCATGATGATGATGATGATGATGACCACCCCCTCCGCCACCACTTCCACCGTGTCCATGATGATGATGATGATGATGATGATGCTGACCATCCCCTCCGCCACCGCAAGCGGCAGAAGTAGTTGCTGTGTTGTCGAAGGCAGCAGCTGTCATAATAACTAAGCCACCGTCCTTGGTTCCGCCGCTACCGCTTGTATGAGATTTTGGTTTTGGAGCAGTAGTGGAATTAGTTGTAGTTGTAGTTTTTGTTGTACGTGCATCCTTACAAATTCTTTCACTTCTCTTATTATCTACTTTCTCTTGAGCATTCTTCTTTCCACCACCACCGAAACAAAAACAACCCATAGTTCGTTGCTTAATAATATTGCAGATTCTAATGACGAGTCCTAGCTATTATTTTCCTCTATCCTCTTTCCTTATATATACCCAAAATTAAATGCAATCAAATCAAGCACCACGCTTCCACGAAAACTACTTCGAAGTTCGTCAACGTGATATGCTTTTATGTACTCTGACAATTTCGTATGTATTACATTTATTTGTATCAGAAGACCCGGAATAGGTATAGGATAGGGATTAGGAATCTTCTTTACTTATAACTTTTTTTTATTAATTTCCTAAACGTGTTCTCTAAGACTCGTTAAAAATAGATTTGCCTGGTCAATGCTATCTATCCTATCTTCTCATTTATGAATGATTTTTTTGAGTAAGTATTAGATATTTCAGAAATTTAAAACTTAAAACACTCGCGAATTTATTATTTATTTTCTGCCTGATCAAATGTGAATGATGAAATTCGTCGTAAAAGAATAGATAGATAGGGACAGAGGAAATTACTCTTAAAGATAGTCACCAAAAAAAAAAATTACTCTTAAAAGACAACTAACAAAAATTATTTATTAAAAAAATTATTTAAATTAAAATTATTAAGAAGAGTTTACGTGGATCATATTTAAAGAGGATTATGGCTAAAGCTAATTTTCAAAAGAGATAATAATCTTTTTTTTATTTAACAAATTTATTTTTTTTTAAATATTTATGTACGTGGAGTTTGAATGCACGTGTTACATTGCATTTGTAAGTTCTAATTTCAAAAGAGATAATAATCTTGGCTTTTTAACTAATACTTGACCATTTCTAAATTTTATTATTAAAATATTAATCATTTTAATTATTTATTCAGGAGTTATTATTTTATCACGGTGGCATTTGTTATTAGAGGAGTGTTAGAAAATTAGTAAATTTTATGATTTGTAATTATTAATAAATTATTATTAATATTTTTAATAATATAAAATTATTTATTTTTTTATTAATTAAATTTATTTTTTTAATAATTAAATTTTAATTAAAGTCTAAACCAACTCCTCTCTAGGTAAATATACAAGTGCTAGTGTGCTACGCGATTATCAGTAGATCGTTGTTATTATATTTTGACATGCTTACTGAAACACAAACAGACTTTTTCTTAGAAAAGGCTAAGCTTATTAAAGACGTTTTTGTACACGTATTGTGATAAAACATTTGCTAATTACAATATAATCGGTATTTATATTGTCGTTTAGAACTTTAGATTGGTTTAAAAGATAAAATGGATAACTAACATTTGTAACTATTTGAATTGTATGGCTTGATTTTACTAAGCCAATTGAATTCAAACGATTTTTTTTTTTGGTGACTAATTGAATTCAAACGATTGTGATTTAAATTTGAACGACTTATATTTTTTTATTTAAATTTTAAATTTTATAATTAACAAATTTTTATTATTAATTATGAAAATTCAAAATATCGCTATCAAAGAATGGAGTGAACTTGATTTAGAAGATGTAACAGGAGGTGAATTTTTTTTTTCAAAATCAATTAAAATAATTTTTTATTTTTTAAAACAAATAAATTTAATTACGTAATTTTTTTTTTGCTTAGGTTCAAATTACTAATGGTCCACCTGATATGAGGTTCTGTCTATAAAAGACAATTTTTTACTCTTCTATTTTATTCTATATCTACTTTTTTTTGTTTTGTTATTTTTTCTTTCCTCATTTATTCAATGCTATGTTATTTTATTTTAGAAAAAATAATTATATTTATATCTATAAAAGATGCATTTATATAAAAACTGACAAAATTATTTTTAATAGATCAAAACAAACTTTATACTCAAAGATTTAGTCTCATTTATCGAAAATATCTAACATCAAAGATGCATTAGAAACATGGAGTTTTTTTCAATGGAAAAAAATATATTTGGGTTCTTGGTTATCCAACATTTCTTTTGAATCATAACCATTGAAAATTTAAACTAATAACTAAGATTCAANTTTTTTTCTCTCTCTCACTCCCGTCTCTGTACATCACTACCTTGATTCAATTTCATTTGTTCCTTTCATGACTCCTATTATAAATAAAATAAGCTCACAGAATACACAACAAAAGGTCAAGAATGTTAGTTCTTATATTTTGTTTTTTCTATTACAACAGCTATTTTTTCTATTTTCTTTCTTTTATTTGATTAATTTTTTTTCACATATTTACCTTTTTAATCTCAAAACACCAAGTCTCTATTAACACCTAGGATAGTAAGTCTTGGGAGTCCTAATAAATATGGAAGTAAATTTTTTGGTTGATCCCTGTTTGACAAACTTAAAAGTTAAAATTTCAGAAAAGAAAGACCCAAAAGTTACAATCTCAAATTGCAATGCTTAGTTACATATATAGGTGATAGAGTGCCATGAAGACAGGGTCATATGGAGAACAATTCACTGTCAGAAAGATTCATAGTGCCTCAACCTTCATGAATGCCAATGGCCACACCTAAAAAGATTGGTGGAAGAACAAGAGGTTTTTTTTTTTTTGGAAAAGATGATAAAGAAAAAGGATATTAATGACATTTTACAAAATTATTTCATATTTTTCTATAAAAACCAATAAAATCTAATAATCAGTTACAATATATGTTGGTGGTATAGTGGTAAGTGTGATGATAGTAATGGTGGTTGTTGGATGGTGGTTGTTGAAAGAAGATGTAAGAAGAGGAAGAAGATGTGAGAGGAAGAAGAAAATGATATTTATATAATTTACTACTTTATTTTATAATTTTTTTATCTAGACCACCAAGAACTTAAATATACTTTTTCCACCTAAGACAGTCCCTAGAAACATTAAGTGAGAGTCCAACATGGCACGTTAATATTATTATTATTCTAAGGTGTCAAAAATATTATTGTTATAATACTACCTTTCTCTTTCATTTGTCCTAAATTGAAAATCCTAGAATGAGAATAATATGCACAGTAGATCCAATCCTTGTACTTCAAATATAATGGTACCTTCAACAGAGATATGGCTTCATCTTGCGAGAGGAACCAAGAGAAGAATTTGTCTAGGAGATACTTTTGTGGACAGTACGTGATATTGCTACAATCTGAAACATTGAGTAATCCTGGGAAGTGGTTTATTCGCTGTCTTCTTTGGAAGATAGATCATGTTTGTCTATTGATTTGTATTGATGGGAGTATGTTACATTGTAAATACTTATATATTCTTTTCTTTTGTATTGTAGAAAATTACTACAAAAATATTGAGTACTATCGGATTTACTGCTAGAATTAGCGTCGACATGTACCAGTGGATTTTGTGTCCGATTTTCTATTGGAAAGGAGAAGGAATTTATCGCCATAAAAAGTTACCATCGGAACAGATTTTTCCTCGCTAAATCCGACGATAATTGTTGGCGCAAAAACGGAAGTCACGCACGCCAAATCTACCGTTGGTAGCGAGGAGAAACTCGATGGTATCTTTGCTTAATAAAATGTGTCGTTTTAGTGAGTTACTGTCGGATTATTCCGATGGTAAAATTGAGGCTAAATTCAAATGCGAAGCCTTTTTTCTGACTTGTATAGAGCCATAAGGGAAGACCAAAGGGCTATGAAGGAAGAGCAACAAAGGCAAATGAGTGACATAGAAGAGATCAAGCATCACATTGGATCTCAAGGAGGAACACTAGCCGCCACCATTAAAGTTGGACTCGTTCTCTTTTACTTCCTTTCCTGTTTTATTTTTCTGTTTACTGTTATATGTTATTTGTTCTCTTATTCTAGTTGCATGATCATTTGCATTTATGCCTTAAAGATGTAAAATGTTTCAATATATCTCTCACCTTGCTTAATAGAAAATTTTTTTATTGGAAAAAACTGAGAGATACATGAATTTTAAGTTTAAAATAAGAATAGTTTAATTATGTTGATGTGGTGTCATTGATTTTATTTTTCGAATGTATGATTAAACAGTGCATATTTGAAGTTGTAATTTTAGAATGTTGGCTCTTGAAAGAATAATAAAAAAGAAAAAATATTATTGATAATCTGAAAAATCTAAAAGTTGATTCTTGAAGTAAGAAAAAACAGTAAAAAGAAACAAAAAAAGCATGTTGCAAAAGAAAAAAAATTATTATGCATCCCAAAAAAATAAAGAAAAATAAAAAAATCCATTACTGCCCAAAAGTGCAGGAAAATGAGGGCAGATTGAAAAAGCCAATAACCCTTTAAACCAAAAAGCAAGGGTAAAAGGCCCCAAGGCTTTGCGCATCAGTGGTTAGGAGGGCCCAAAGGAATAAAATCCTAGCCTAAGTTGTCCCTAACCATGTGCTTGTGGCGTGAAGGTGTCAAGTGAAAAGCTTGAGACTGAGCGGTTAAAGTCGTGGTCCAAAGCAAAAAGAGTGTGTTTAAGAACTCTGGACACCTCTATCTGGGGACTCTAGCAAAATTGAGTCACAATCTGAAAAGGTTCACCCAGTTAAAGTGTCTGTGGCATTATTGTATCCGGTGGGAATACTGAAAGACAAGGTGCTTAGGGTCACGACCAAGACTCTAAAAGTTGTGTTCAAGAATTAAAAAGAGCTTAACTAGGAGAGTTAATAATATTGATGAGTCCATATTTGATGGAATATTTTGGCTTGATTTGAATGGATTCTAGCGTATGAACTCACACTTAAGCACCAAAATAGCATACTTTTGTGTTTGATCCCTAATTTGATCCTAAATGTGAAAACATGCAACTTTGTGCTTTAATAGAGCAAATTAATCCCACTTTTATATCATTCGATGTCGTGATATGGTTTGTGAGTGATTTCAGGCCTTGAAGGCAAGAATGGATGGGCAAAAGTGGAAGAAAGCATGTACAAGGAAGAAAACATGAAGAAAACAAGGAAAGGCACACACAGCGAAGTGTGCGTGCGCACAACCCTGCGTGCATACGCACAGGAGCCAAAACAGCAAAGTGTGCGGACGCACATGTCTGTGAGTCCGCACAGGACCCAACACGTGATTTCACTAATGAAACACGTGCAGCGCGTATTTCGGGGGCTTTTGGCTCATTTTGGAAGGTTGAATTGTTGAATTGAAGTGCTATTTAAGGGGAGAATTAACATTTAGCATGAGAGCTCACTTTTATGTAGGTAGTAGTAGTATAGGAAGCTTCCACAGGAGTAGGAGTAGTGTAGCATTGCTCTCTTAGGGTTTATGCAATTTTAATTATAGCATTTTATAGCAAGTTTTAATTTTGGATGTTGATCAGCTCTTTTGTAAGTACTCTTAATTTTCTTTTTAATTACATTGTCTTTATTTTCATTTCCTCTTGATTCAAGTGCTTTGTTTATATTTGTAATTTTGAGTTCTTGAAGTTTTGATTGATGAATTTAGTGTTTATTACTTTCTTTATGCTTGATTGTTTGTTCATATTTGGCTTTGTTGATAGTTGGTTGTAACTCTCCAATATCCTTTGCAATTTTCCATACTTTACTTTCATGCACACAAGGTGTTTGTGAAAATGCCAACCTTCGATTTTGAGTATATTTTCACACCTTCGTTTGTGGTTTGAGTTCCTAGGATACTAGAGTCATAATGTCCGACATTTAGTGGTAATTCTTGGGTAGTTAGTTGGCTCTTGTTTCCATTGACGCTAGCCTTTTATCAATTAGTTTGATAAGTTGGTTGGACTTATGGATTAAGGTCAATTATGCTTGCTTGACTTACTCCTCGATGGTTGGGGTTGACTAGGCGAGATTGACTCATGACAATTACCATAGTTGTGGTTATGTCAATGATAGGATTCCTTGGATTCTCAATCCCCAAGTCAAGGTCTCTTTTATGCATTAACTCACAATTTTGATCATTACTTAGTTCTTTGATTACTTAGTTCTTTTAATCTTTAATTTCTTCCTCGAAAACCCCTTTTTGTCTTAACAACTAAGGAAGTAACACTTGAATTGCCTTTCTAGGGAGAACGACACGAGGTTTAGATACTCTCGGTTATATTTTGTTTTGAATTGAAATATTTGATTGTGAGGACTATTTGTTGATTTAGACTATACTTGTAACGAAAGAAATCTCATGTTGAGAAAAAAATCTAGATCATCAAAAGTCCCAATGTCAAATTTGGCGCCGTTGTCGGGGAATGTGCAATTGGTGTTAAATCTTTTGGTTGTTGTGAATATGTTGATAGTGTAAATAGCACTTTTTGGTTGTTTGTTTGCTTTTGTTAAGCAGGTTTTTGTTTATGTTTTCTTGATGACTTTTTCACACTATCACCACAATACACCCAATAGAACCCAAACACTTACCTTCATAGTCACCAATTTTTACACACCATCACCCCACTATATACAAATCCAAAACCCTTACCCTTGTGAGTTTGATTGTCAACCTTCATCACCTCAATCTCCATCTTCAATTATGGATCAAGCCACACAAGAAGTACTTCTCATGCTTATTCAAGGACAACAAGAGTTCTAGAAGAAGTAAGAGCTCACCATGGCCACCTTAGCAAAAGCTTTGGATTATTTAGCTTCATCGCGCTCATGCCACAAGCCAGAAGTTTTAGTGGATGAATGTGCGAAACCAAGTGAAAAATGTGGAATGGAAGAAGAATTGCAAGATCAAGAAGATGATGTCGAGTCACAACATGAAGAGAAAAAGGGGTCAAATGAAGAATTGGTAGGAATTGATCAAGAGGATTCCACCATTCAAGATTTTTTGTCCAACTTGGGTAATTCTTTCGATAACCTTCATGAGCCCCCCTTGTAGATTTGGAAGGAGATGTTGATGTGGATTTCACACAACCTCCAATTTTTGACTTGAGTGAAGATGAAGAAGATTCAACCGAGGTTGAAGGAGATTTTAGTGACCAAAAGGTGGAAGTACTCGTGCAAGAAAGAATTGAGTGGGTGAAGAGTTCTCCAACAAGTTTCCTAGCCCTACATCAATACGCCGTCTTGGAGACGGATGCTCAACTTCAAACCTTTCTTGGAGTAGTGGATGGTGAAGAGGAGAATGTTAATTGGCGACGGAATGGAACGTTCATCAAAAGGGCAAACTTGACATTTGAAGCTCAATTTTGGTGCAAGACTCAAATGAGTGGATTCTGGGTAGTGCACAAGCATGTCAATGGTGATAGAGAAATTCAAGTACGGAATTGGGTATTGGTCTTAAAAGTCAACAATTAAGGATCCTAGTTACTAGCTTGAAGTCTCTTGAGAGTTTGAAGAATTTCATATGGGACCCCGGAGGTCAAATCAATAGCAAACTTGGTTGGAGATTCAAGGAGGAGTGGAAGCATAAGCCGCCCTAACAAGGATCTCCTCACCAAGTCCAACTTAGGACTATAAACCAAAGTGCTAGGTAGAAGACACCCCACCATGGTAATATCCTTCTAACCTTCTCTATTTTAGCTTTTGTTTCATGAATAATTGGTTAGTTTTCTTGGTTGGTTAGTTTTATTTTGATGTTTGTTGAGTAATTTTGGTGAAATAATGTGGTTTAGGGAGTTTTGTGATGTTTTGGGACTTGAAAACCTATTTGGGATGTCAAGATTGATGCCCTGGAGGCATAATTTTTGTTGCAGGATCAGAGACCTGTGCGTGCGCATAGCCTTGTGTGTCCGCACAGGTCCCCTGTTTTTCAGTTTCCGTGCGTACGCACAGCAATGTGCGCTCGCACACCCTTAAACACCCCCTATGTTCCTAGCACGTGCACAGGCTGTGCGTGGGAACAACCTTTGTCCCTTCCATGCGTTCGCACACCATGCGTGCGGATGCACATGTTTTTCCTCGTTAAAAAAAAAAGAGAAGCCACACGTGCGAGCGCACACCCATTGTGCGCCCGCACAGCCAGAACACACCTCTCTGTTCGCAGCGACCGCACAACCCCTCTTTCCTCCTTCTGTGCGAGCTCACACCCATTGTGCGTCCGCACAGGTTGCGTTACACCTTCTGTTCACAGCGTCCGCATGACCTTGTGCGTGCGGACACTTCCTTCTTTCTCCTTGTGTGCACCCACACACGACCTTGTGTGCCCGCACACGACCTTATGCGTCGGCACACGTCAGTTTTCGAACGTTAATTCGAAAAGAGAGAGGGTCGCGCTTCATTTCCCATAGTCACCCCTCTTCTTCCCTTTTCTCTGAAAACCACAACCACCCCTCTCAGCCCAGCCTCCTTCCTCCGCGACCCACCTCTGGCGACCTCCACGCCGCCGCCGTCGCACCTCTTCTCTCTCTCTTTCCCCTCACCCTCATTTTCTTCTCTCTCCTCTACATTTCTTTCCCTTTCTGCCCTACCTCCGCGCCAGGCTCTAGTCGCCTCCTTTTTCGGCGAGCTTTTGTGCCGCCAGCCACTGACGGCAATCATCCTGCCACCCTTTTCTCAGTCCATTTTTCCCTCTCTTTCCTTCTGCATTACAAGTCTCCTTTCTCCCCTGAACCCTATTTTTTTACTGCTTCTTCTTGCTTATGTTTTTAATTTTTCTTTAGTCAATAGGTGGCTATAGGTTAGTTGATTTTTGTTTTCTGGAATGGATGTTGATTGCTGGTTGATTGTTTGAATCTTTTCTGGGTTGGATAACTGCTGATGTTGCTGAAACTGACTGCTGTTGTTTTCACCTGATTCTGAATGCTACTTTTGCTTGATTTTGAAACCAAATGATGCTGCTGATTTCGGCACATATTTTGCTTGATGTAATGCTTGAATGGAAGTTTTTTATTCGATTTCTGTTTCTGATCAGCATAGGGTTTGAATTTCCCTTCCATTTTGCATTATGATTCCTACTTGTGCGAATTTTTGTTAATTTTGGATGCTGCCTGAGATGATTTGTTTATGCACTCTGTGTTTTGCTGAAACATCAATATGAACTTCACTTTACCTATGCGATTATCTTGTTTGATGTGAATTGTTGATGTGCATAGCATTCTCAACCTAACCATTATGCACTTCATTGTTGATTTTGTTCTTGAGGCCAAATTGGATTGAAATTTACAACTTTGACCATTCAATTTGGTACCTTTAAGTGCATAGGAGGCTGATTCACTGCATTATATGTTGACTGCCCATTCCTTTTTTCTCACACACCAAACTAGCATTAAACTTCCAATTTTAAAATCTGTTTGGTGCCTTTTGGCAGCAGTACATATAATGTTTGTTTGGTGAGTTGACTAACTGCCTATTCATGTGTTCTTGAACATAAATGATCATGTACAATTACTTGTTCCTTGTAAATCTTTTTGGAGCAATGAATCTGATTTCAACTGACATTGCTTTTGGGAACAAGGATTGACAATGTGACCATTCTACTACTTTGTTCCATGAATAAGCAGGTGTTTTAAATTGTTAAGTTGATCATTGCCTTTTGTGCCAATTTTTTACAAGCTTTTTCAATCCTCAAGGCACAATTGTAATAATCAATTCCTTTTCAAATCAATTCGCTTACATAAAGCACCTAAATTACACATATGCTTTAATTGTTGTTCATTCTCTTTTATATTACTTAGGTTGCTTGATTTGGGAAAACACAGTTTCTTTCAAACCTTTAATTGTTTTATACATGTTATCCCTTGATTCGATATTTATTTACCTATTTGGCTCTTATATGAATTGTTTGATTATTTCCTCTAGATTTCTGTGAATTCTGTATACCTCTCCTAAGTTGTACTCTGTTTCTTTTTGTCTTTTTTAGGATGCGTCGAAAGGGGAAGGAGAAAGCCAATCCTTTGGCTCATGCTCCTCCTACACCCCCAGCAATTAACCTGAAGTATTTATAAATGCTGAAGCCCAAGAACAATACAAGAAAGTAGAAAACAAGGCCTTTCACTATGAGCGAAAGCTAAACCTACCTGAGAAATATGCGGCCTAGATTTTAGACAGAATTAATTTTTATCATTGGGAGTTCATAAAATTTGATTCGGTGGAAGTTAATGAACACCAGGTCAAAGAATTTTACGTGAATCTCCTGCAGAGAGATGCCCCCACTGTCTTTCTTAGAGGTGTCACTTTGGACACCTCTGATACTGCTTTAGAGGCACTTTTAGGCATCCCGCATATTCCTAAGGGTCGTGATGCTTATCCTCAGATAGTGAAAGATCTGTTATCGGGCGAGCTATCTCTAGACGTCATTTTGAGAAAGATTGGCACACCTGAGGCCAGATGGGAGTACAGTAGGGGAGAAAATTCAGTCCTTCAGAGCATTGCGTGCACTGACCTCAACCCGGAGGCGAAGATTTGGCAGCAGATCATTACCGACTATATTCTTTTGAGCACGCATGCCACACACATCCGGGTCCGAGTGGCAGTCCTCCTCTGGGCCATTCTGGAGGGGAAAAGGATTTCTGTTCTTCCCCTCATCAGAGATTCGATGTGGAAGGTGACACAGCAACTGAAGTATAACATTCCCTTTCCCATCATTGATCACCAGGTTAGCCACTCTGTCTGGGTGGAGAGATGTCAGACCAACCGGATGTCCATCCTGATAAGCAAGCAGCCCTTCCTTCCGTATGGTGACTACGACGGACCGCCACAGAAGAAGAGAAAGACTACTGAGCCTCCATCATCATCAGTAGAGCCATCAGCACCACCAGCACCTCCTGTGCCCACACCCCGACTCCAGACGCCTTATGAGCTGGGTTGGGAGATCTTACAGACTCTACACCACATTGAGCGTCGCAACACTCGCCGCTTCCAGTGGATAGTGGCGAAGTTTGACGGTCACGATCCTGGACCACCTCCTCCAGACACACCAGAGCCTAAGCCTGAGGACCCAGCAGCGGAGGAGCCAGCAGCTGAAGCTAGCCAGGCAGATGAGCCCATTGAGTAGGTAGTAGCAGAGGCCACAGTATAGGAGCCTACAGATCAAATGGTTGATGAAACTGCAGATCACATGGTTGAGGAGCCGGCAGCTGTAGCCGAGCCGATTGTTGAGACCATATCAGAGGCAGCTGGCCAGACACTAGAGGAGGCTAGAGCAGATCTTGCACCACAGCCGTCCACTGAGATCATCATCTACCAGCGTCACTACCACCCACCACCGTCTGACGGTGGAGTTTCTCATGGCTGATTTTCCCCCCCGATTGACTATTTTGGGCACTGAGGACTGTGCTTCCTCTAAGTGTGGGGGAGGATCTTCTAATTTTGGGTGTAAACATTCTCTCCTGAACACTTTTATTTAGTTATTTTCAGTCTTTATGATGCCTTTGTGGATATTCTTGGTACTTTGACTTATGCACCTTCTATTTTGGTATATATAGTAGTTGCTTCTAGTTATCTTTAGTATCGCACTTTCATTTTGGTATATATATAAACATATTGCATTTTATATTGCTTGGTATATAGTATAGATATGGATTGTGATTGGATGTTCCAAATAGTTATGCCTAGCTTATCTTGATCCTAATTGCTCATGTTACTTTTTCGCTTGTTGAAAATTTGGAGAAGAACTAGGAAAATTTTGAAAAATTTTATATCCATTACAACATACATACATACATATATAGAAAATAATTCTAGTGAAAACCAACAAAGATTTCCAAGAGTTTTTCTTCAAGGGCATTCTATTGAATTGATAGAAAAACAATTTTTCAAACTTGTGTGAATGAATTTCTTTGAAACATAGAAGAGTAAAGAACAATTGCCTCGTGAGATTTGAGCCTTAATGAGTGGTTACACATCTTTAACCACTAATTTTGTTCATTGTGTGACATATCTCTTCTATAATTGTGATCTTGATTTTGCTTAATTCTTTATTTCCAATGATTGATGTTTTGAATTGCATTGAGCATGATTGAGGCCATTTTTGTCTAAAAGCTTACTTTTCCATATAGCCTACCCTTTGCATTTACCATTGTTAAACCCCTTTGAGCTTTATTTACCCCATTATTCTTGATTTTAGCACATCATAACCATAAGCGGAAGACCATGAATTACCTTGGATTGTATCCTTGATTAGCTTAGGTTGGAGAAGTGTGTTTCATTTAAGTGTGGGGGAATATTGGGAAACATTGGTAGTGATTGAAAATATTACTATTGGTTATTTGTTGAAAATCTTGAAAAATGGGAACATTCATGTATGAATTACTTAACCATATACAATTCCGTTGTAAAAAAAACTCTTCATAATAAAAAGGGCGCAAAGTCACCCTGAAGAGTAAACAAATGAATAAAGAATTGCATATGGGATGTCTTTGTGAAAAGCATACATGAATGTGAGTGGATTGAAAATGATGGAAGGTTAGGATTGCATCTCTGTTTTGAATTAGTTGATATAGGTTGATGTGGAGCTTAAACTAATCAAGGATACAATTGCATTAGTCCACTTGGCCATATCTACCCCACCTTACCCTAACCCCATTACAACCATATGAAGCCCTCATGATAATTGCATCCATGCATTACTTGTATGTTGATTGTTAGATGAACAACAAAATCTTGGGAGCATGATTGGAAGGAGATTTTGAGTGAATTAACCCTTAGACATTGAGTGATTAGAGTGTATACTGGTGGACGAAATTGTGATCAACAATAATGGCTCTTTGGCATGTGCATAAAAACATTAACTCAGTACTTTCTTTCCACAATCTCATTCAACTAACCAGCAAGTGTACTGGGTCGTCCAAGTAATAATCCTTACGTGAGTAAGGGTCGATCCCACAGAGATTATTGGTATGAAGCAAGCTATGGTCACCTTGTAAATCTCAGTTAGGCAGATTGAATAGTTTTGGGTTTCGGAAATTAATTAATAAATAGAAAATAAAAGGGATAGAAATACTTATGTAATTTAATAGTGGAAATTTCAGATAAGTGCATGGAGATGCTGTGCTCCTCTCGTATCTCTACTTTCCTATTACATTCATCCAATCCTTCTTACTCCTTTCCATGGCAAGCTGTATGTAGGGCATCACCGTTGTCAATGGCTACTTTTAATATTCTCGGTGAAAATGTTCCTATGCTCTGTCACAGCACGGCTAATCATCTGTCGGTTCTCAATCAGGTTGGAATAGAATCCCTTGATTCTTTTGCGCTTGTCATCACGCCCAGCCTTCAGGAGTTTGAAGCTCGTCACAGTCATTCAATCCCAGAATCCTACTCGGAATACCATAGACAAGGTTTAGACTTTCCGGATCCTCATGAATGCCACCATCTATCTAGCTTATACCACGAAGATTATGTTGGGGAATCCAAGAGATATGCGCCCAGTCTAGAGTAGAACGGAAGTGGTTGTCAGTCACGCGCGTTCATAGGTGAGAATGATGATGAGTGTCACGGATCATCACATT
>NC_029775.3:77252485-77264988 GCF_000817695.3 Arachis duranensis | reverse complement strand
CCCTTAATCTATGGTGTGCAGAAACTCCACTGTTGAAAATACATAAGTAAAAGGTTCAGGCATGGCCGAATGGCCAGCCCCCTGAATGATCAAGAGACCGAATGATCAAAGACTACAGAGTCCAAAGATTAAACTGTCAAAATATGTCTAATACAATAGTAACTTATCCTATTTATACTAGACTAGCTATTAGGGTTTACATGAGTAAGTAATTGCTGCATAAATCCACTTTCGGGGCCCACTTGGTGTATGCTTGGGCTGAGCTTGATCTATCCACGAGATGAGGCTTTTCTTGGAGTTGAACTCCAAGTTATAACGTGTTTTGGGCGTTCAACTCCGGATCATAACGTGTTTCTGGCGTTTAACTCCAGACAGCAGCATGTACTTGGCGTTCAATGCCAAGTTACATCGTCAATTTTCGAATAAAGTATGGACTATTATATATTGCTGAAAAGATCTAGATGTCTACTTTCCAATGCCGTTGATAGCGCTCCAATTGGAGTTCTGTAGCTCCAGAAAATCCATTTCGAGTGCAGGGAGGTCAGATTCCAACAGCATCAGCAGTCCTTTTGTCAGCCTTTTTCAGAGTTTTGCTCAAGTCCCTCAATTTCAGCCAGAAATTACCTGAAATCACAGAAAAACACACAAACTCATAGTAAAGTCCAGAAATGTGAATTTAGCATAAAAACTAATGAAAACATCCCTAAAAGTAGCTTGAACTTACTAAAAACTACCTAAAAACAATGCCAAAAAGCGTATAAATTATCCGCTCATCATATACACACACCTAGCGAGAGTTCAATTACTCAACTCTATGTTTCCATGCTTCTTGTCATGCATTCTTGCAAGTTTCTTCGCTTTAATGAGTTGGATCAATTCTTTAGATTTTAGTTGCATTGAATTATTCCCTTGCTTGGCCCTAATTGTCTATACGTGTTTGAGAATTTGATTGTTTGTTTTCACCAATTTCATATAGATACTATAGATAGATATATAGGTATAAATAGTATTTACATACTTGCATGCATATAAATAGTTGCATTTAATAAATTGATTTCCCCTTTTGATCATTCTCCTTGTTAGTTTAGCATGAGGACATGCTATCGTTTAAGTGTGGAAAAATTGAAGAGTCCATATTTGATGGTATATTTTGGCTTGATTTGAATGGATTCTAGCGTATGAACTCACACTGAAGCACCAGAATAGCATACTTTTGTGTTTGATTCCTAATTTGATCCTAAATGTGAAAACATGCAATTTTGTGCTTTAATAGAGCAAATTAATCCCACTTTTATGTCATTCGATGTTGTGATATGGTTTGTGAGTGATTTCAGGCCTTGAAGGCAATAATGGATGGGCAAAAGTGGATGAAAGCATGTACAAGGGAGAAAACATGAAGAAAACAAGGAAAAGCACACACAGCGAAGTGTGCATGCGCACAACCCTGCGTGCATACGGACAATCGAGGATTCCATGTGTATGTACGCACGAGCACCTGTGCGTACGCACAGGAGCCAAAACAGCAAAGTGTGCAGACGCACACGTCTGTGCATCCGCACAGGACCCAACACGTGATTTCATTAATGAAACACGTGCAGCGTGTATTTTGGGGGCTTTTGGCCCATTTTGGAAGGCTGAATTGCTGAATTGAAGTGCTATTTAAGGGGAGAATTAACACTTAGCAGGAGAGCTCACTTTTATGTAGGTAGTAGTAGTATAGGAAGCTTCCATATGAGAAGGCATATTGTAGCATTGCTCTCTTAGCGTTTATGCAATTTCAATTGTAGCATTTTATAGCAAGCTTTAATTTTGGATGTTGATAAACTCTTTTGTAAGTACTCTTAATTTTCTCTTTAATTAGATTGTCTTTATTTTCATTTCCTCTTGGTTCAAGTGCTTTGTTTATGTTTGCAATTTTGAGTTCTTGAAGTTTTGATTGATGAATTTAGTGTTTATTGCTTTTTTTATGCTTGATTGTTTGTTCATATTTGGCTTTGTTGATAGTTGGTTATAGCTCTCCAATTTCCTTTGCATTTTTTCATACTTTACTTTCATGCACACAAGGTGTTTGTGAAAATGCCAACCTTGAATTTTTAGTAGATTTTCACACCTTGGTTTGTTGTTTGAGTTCCTAGGATACTAGAGTCATAATGTCCGACATTTAGTGGTAATTCTTGGGTAGTTAGTTGGCTCTTGTTTCCATTGACGTTAGCCTTTTATCAACTAGTTTGATAAGTTGGTTGGGACTTATGGATTAAGGTCAATTATGCTTGCTTGACTTACTCCTCGATGGTTGGGGTTCACTATGCGAGATTGACTCATGGCAATTACCATAGTTGTAGTTATGGCAATAATAGGATTCCTTGGATTCTCAATCCCAAAGTCAAGGTCTCTTTTATGCATTAACCCACATTTTTTATCATTACTTAGTTCTTTGATTTCTTAGTTCTTTTAATCTTTAATTTCTTCCTCGAAAACCCCTTTTTGTCTTAACAACCATGAAAGTAACACTTCAATTGCCTTCATAGGGAGAACGACATGAGGTTTAGATACTCTCGGTTTTATTTTGTTTTGAATTGAAATATTTGATTATGAGGACTGTTTGTTGGTTTAGACTATACTTGCAATGAAAGAAATCTCATGTTGAGAAAAAAATCTAGATCATCAAAAATCCCAACGTCAAATATCATCTGGATTCTAAGTTCCTAAAGATGCCAACCATTCTAAGTTTCAATGGATAGTGAGATGCCAAAACCATTTAGAAGCAAAAAGATCTAAGTCCCGCTCATCTAATTGTAACTAAGCTTCATTGGAAACTTAGAAATTTATTGTATCTTAATTTTTTTTATCCTACTATATTTTTAGATGCTTGGGGACAAGCAACAGTTTAAGTTTGGTGTTGTGATGAGCGGATATTTTATACACTTTTTGGCATCATTTTCATATAGTTTTTGGTATGTTTTGTTTAGTTTTTATCAAGTTTTTATAGGTTTTAGTGTTAAATTCACATGTTTGGAAGAGCTTTTCTGGAGCTTCAAAATTTGAAATGAAGCACCTCAATGACTATGGAAAGCTGGCTTTCAGAGCTTTCCAGCAATATATAATAGTTTATACTTTGCTTCGGATTAGAAGGCCCAAAAATGGTGTCCAACGCCAGCTTCCTGCTGCCTTCCAAGCGTCCAGCGCCCAAAGGGTAGAGACCGGCATCCAAACTCCCAGAAAGGACCCCCTAGCTGGTGTTCCACATCCAAGAGACCTCATAGCAGGTGGATCTCATCAAAGCTCAGCCCAAACACTTACCAAGTGGGTCCCATAAGTGAATTTCAGCACTAAATAGACTGTTATACCTTTACTACTCATTTGTTTAGTATTTATGGAATTAAATTTATGTTATTCAGACCTTTTACATCCCTTTTACCATCATACATGATTTACCATTGTATTTTACATCACTATGAGTTTCTAAACCTCCTAGGTTGAGGGAAGGAAGCCATGCGTGTGTAGAGAAGAAGACAGTAGGAAAGCAGAGATTCAGACGACAAAGCATCTCCGGAACCTCAACCTGTTCCTCATTACTGAATCACAAGTATCATTTATTTCATGTTATTTACTTTTCATAAACAAAATCATTTTTATCATTAATCTCCTGACTAAAATTTACAAGATAACCATAGCTTACTTCAAGCCGACAATCTTCGTGGGATCGACCCTTACTCACGTAAGGTATTACTTGGATGACCCAGTGCACTTGCTGGTTAGTTGTGCGGAGTTGTGAAAAGCGTGATCACAATTTCGTGCACCAAGTTTTTGGCGCCGTTGCCGGAGATTTTTCGAGTTTGGACAACTGAAGGTTCATCTTGTTGCTTAGATTAGGAATAATTTATTTTTGTTGGTTTAGAGTTTTCTATCTGAGTCTAGTTTCACGTTTTAAGTTTGGTGTTCTTTGTGTTTTTATTTTCCTTAAAAATTTTCAAAATTTGTTCTTGGTGTTCATCTTGATCTTCAAAGTGTTCTTGGTGTTCATCTTGACATTCAAAGTTTTCTTGTTTGTTTTCTTTGTTTTGATCTAAAAATTCTAAGTTTGGTGTCATTTGTTAGTTAAGTCAAGCTTTCAATTTTTAAAGCTTTATATTTTTTTAAATCTTTTTCAAAATAAATCCTTTTTCAAAGTTCTTTTTATATTTTTTCAAAAATCTTTTATAAAATTTTTCAAAATCCTTTTTCTTTTTAAATTTTCGAATTTCTTATTCCATTTTATTAGTTTGATTGAAAAACTTTAAGTTTGGTGTTTTCTTGTTAAGAAGGTTTCAATCTTTAAAATTTTAAATCATATATTTTCCAAATCTTTTCTTTTCTTACAAGTATTAATTTTCAAGTATCTTTAATTTTAGGACATATCTTTTTCAAAACTTCCTAACCACTTTCTCTCTCTTAATTTTTTTTCGAAAATCCACACAAAAAAATTTTTTCTAATCTTTTCAATTAATTAATTAGTTTAGTTTTCTAATTTCTTTTATTTCTTTTTCCTTTCTTAATTTTCAAAACTTATATTTAATTTTTCATTTATTTTATTTTATTTTTTTCTTTTAATTTCGGTTTTCAAAAAAAAAAGGAGAAAAAATTGTTTATTTACAATTCACATTATTTTCCTTTCTCCATCATGGACCTAAGTGGGAATGAATAGTCCAGAAGGACTTTGGGGTCATATGCTAACCCCATTACTGCTTCATATGGAAGTAGTATCTGTATACCCTCCATCAGATCCAGTAGTTTTGAGTTAAATCCTCAGCTCATTATCATGGTGCAGTAAAATTGCTAGTATTCCAGTCTTTCACAGGAAGAACCTACTGAGTTTCTGGCACAGTTTTTACAAATTGCTAACACAGTACATGATAAGGAAGTGGATAAGGATGTCTACAGATTATTGCTGTTTCTATTTGCTGTAAAAGACCAAGCTAAGAGGTGGTTAAACAACTAACCCAAAGCCAGCATAAGAACATGGAAACAGTTGTCAGACAAATTCTTGAATCAATATTTCCCTTCAAAAAGGATGACACAGCTAAGGATAGACATCCAAGGCTTTAAACAAGAGGATAGTGAATCTCTTTATGACGCTTGGGAGAGGTACAGAGGGATGCTAAGGAAATGCCCCTCTGAAATGTTTTCAGAATGGGTGCAGTTAGACATCTTCTACTACGGGCTTACAGAAAAGGCCCAGATGTCTCTAGACCACGTAGCGGGTGGATCTATACACATGAGAAAGACAATTGAAGAGGCTCAAGAGCTCATTGATACAATTTCTAGAAATCAGCATCTGTACTTAAGTAGTGAGTCCTCCATCAAAGAAGAGGCTAAAGCAGTATCCACTGAACTTAGTCCTCCAGAACAAGTTGTTGAACTCAATCAACAATTGCTTTTTATAACAAAACAGTTAGCAGAATTTAAGGAAATACTTCAAGACACTAAAAATGCTAACAAGAATATGGAAGCACAATTGGATCAGACAAGACAGTAGTTATCTAAACAGATAACAGAAAAGTGCCAAGCTGTTCATTTAAGGAGTGGGAAGACATTGAATGTTTTAACTCAAGGCAGCAAAAAGCCAAGAAAGGAACAACTGACAGAGGATGACCAACCCACTGCCCAAAATCCTTCTGAGGATAGTAAAAGCCCAGAGAAGAATGATTCTGACGTTCAAACACCAGAAAAGGGTAAAAAAGTGGCGTTAAACGCCCAGTGGATGGCCAATTCTGGCGTCCAAACGCCAGAAAAGGGTGGCAATCTGACGTTAAACGCCCATACAGCCCTTAATTCTGGCGTTCAAACGCTAATGGGGAATCAGACTCCTGCAAGTGCTGATAACAACCCCCCTAGGCAGGCTTCTCCAACTGTTTCTGTAGGAAGTAAACCTGCAGCAACTATGGTTGAAGACTATAAAGCCAAGATGCCTTATCCTTAGAAACTCTGCCAAGATGAACAGGATAAACAATTTACCCGCTTTGCAGATTATCTCAAGACTCTTGAAATAAAGATTCAGTTTGCAGAGTCACTTGAGCAAATACCCTCTTATGCTAAGTTCATGAAAGAGATCCTAAGTCATAAGAATGATTGGAGAGAAACTGAAAAAGTTTTCCTCACTGAAGAATACAGTGCAGTCATTCTGAAAAGCTTACCAGAGAAGTTTAAAGATCCCGAAAGCTTTATGATACCTTGCACATTAGAGGATGCTTGTACCAATACAGCTCTATGTGATCTTGGGGCAAGTATCAACCTGATACCTGCATCCACTATCAAAAAGCTTGGTTTGACTGATGAAGTTAAACCAACCTGAATATACCTCCAACTTGTTGATGGCTCCACTAAAATTCCATCAGGCGTAATTAAGGACATGATTGTCAAGGTTGGGCCATTTGCCTTTCCCACTGACATTGTGGTGCTGGAAATGGAGGAGCACAAGAGTGCAACTCTCATTCTAGGAAGACCTTTCCTAGCAACTGGACGAACCCTCATTGATGTCCAAAAAGGGGAGGTGACTCTGAGAGTCAATGAGGATGAGTTTAAGCTGAATACTATCAAAGCTATGCAGCATCCAAACTCCCCAAACAACTGCATGAGCGTTGATATTATTGACTCTCTAGTGGAAGAGGTCAATATGACTGAGAGTCTCGAATCAGAGTTAGAGGACATTTTTAAAGATGTTCAGCCTGATCTGGAAGAACTAGAGAAAACAAAAGAACCTCTGAAAACTCCTCAGGAAGAGGAGAAGCCTCCTAAACCTGAGCTCAAACCACTACCACCATCCCTGAAATATGCATTTCTGGGAGAGGATGACACTTTTCCTGTGATCATAAGCTCTGCTTTAGAGCCACAGGAAGAGAAAGCACTAATTCAGGTGCTAAGGATACACAAGACAGCTCTTGGGTGGTCCATAAGTGATCTTAAGGGCATTAGCCCAGCCAGATGCATGCACAAGATCCTATTGGAGGATGATGCTAAGCCAGTGGCCCAACCACAGAGGCGGCTAAATCCAGCCATGAAGGAGGTGGTGCAGAAAGAGGTCACTAAGTTACTAGAGGCTGAGATTATTTATCCTATTTCTGATAGCCCCTGGGTGAGCCCTGTCCAAGTTGTTCCCAAGAAGGGAGGAATGACAGTGATTCATAATGAAAAGAATGAACTAGTTCCTACAAGAACAGTTACAGGGTGGCGTATGTGTATTGACTACAGAAGGCTCAATACAACCACCAGAAATAAAGGATCATTTTTCTTTACCATTCATAGACCAGATGCTAGAGAGACTACTACTTTTTGGATGGCTATTCAGGTTACAACCAAATTGCAGTAGATCCTCAGGATCAAGAGAAAACAGTATTCACATGTCCATCTGGAGTATTCGCCTACAGAAGGATGCCATTTGGTCTGTGCAATGCACCTGCAACCTTTCAGAGGTGCATGCTCTCCATCTTTTCTGATATAGTAGAGAAATTTCTGGAAGTCTTCATGGATGACTTCTTAGTGTTTGGAGACTCATTCAGCTCCTGTCTTGACCATCTAGCACTTGTTCTGAAAAGGTGCCAAGAGACTAACCTTGTTTTAAACTGGGAGAAATATCATTTTATGGTAACTGAAG
The DNA here is from genome assembly GCF_000817695.3 of Arachis duranensis. Classification (NCBI taxonomy): domain Eukaryota; kingdom Viridiplantae; phylum Streptophyta; class Magnoliopsida; order Fabales; family Fabaceae; genus Arachis; species Arachis duranensis. The sequence continues at coordinate 77,257,358 of NC_029775.3, read as the reverse complement.
GAATTGTCCTTGGGCATAAAATTTCGAACAAGGGGATAGAAGTGGATCAAGCCAAGGTAGAGGTAATTGAAAAATTATCACCACCTGCCAATGTTAAGGAAATCAGAAGCTTTCTGGGGCATGCAGGATTCTATAAGAGGTTTATAAAGGATTTTTCAAAAATTGCAAAACCCCTGAACAATCTGCTAGTCGCTGATACACCATTTGTCCTTGACACAGAGTGTCTGCAAGTGTTTGAGACTCTGAAAGCTAAGTTGGTCACAGCACCAGTCATTTCTGCACCAGACTGGACATTACTATTCGAACTAATGTGTGATGCCAGTGACCATGCCATTGATGCAGTATTGGGACAGAGGCATGACAAGCTTCTGCATGTCATTTATTATGCTAGCCATGTTTTGAATGACGCACAGAAGAATTACACAACCACAGAAAAGGAGTTGCTTGTAGTGGTTTATGCCATTGACAAGTTTAGATCTTATTTAGTGGGATCAAAAGTGATTGTGTACATTGACCATGCTGCTCTAAAATATCTCCGCACAAAGCAGGATTCAAAAGCCAGACTTATAAGATGGGTGTTACTTCTGCAAGAGTTTGATATAGAAATAAGAGATAGAAAAGGGACAGAGAACCAAGTAGCAGATCACCTGTACCAGATAGAACCAGTAGCAGGAGCGTCCCTCCCTCCTACTGAGATCTCTGAAACCTTCCCAGATGAACAACTCTTTGCCATTCAAGAAGTACCGTGGTTTATAGACATTGTAAACTATAAAGCTGTGAGATTCATACCCAAAGAGTACAGTAAGCAGCAAACAAAAAAATTGATTTCTGATGTAAAGACTACTTATGGGATGAACTATATCTTTTTAAGAGGTGTGCAAATGGAGTAATCCATAGATGTGTGCCTAAAGAAGAAGAATAGAAGATCCTATAGCATTGTCATGGATCACAATATGGAGGACATTTCGGAGGTGAGCGAACAGTCACAAAGGTTCTCCAATGTGGCTTCTACTAGCCTACTCTCTATAGAGACTCCCGAGTGTTTGTACGTAACTGTGACAGTTGCCAGAGAGCTGGTAATTTGCCTCACGGTTATGCCATGCCTCAGCAAGGGATTTTAGAGATTGAGTTATTTGATGTATGGAGTATTGACTTCATGGAGCCTTTCCCACCATCATATTCAAACACTTATATTCTGGTAGCAGTAGACTATGTATCTAAATGGGTAGAGAAAATTGCAACACCCACTAATGATACTAAGACAGTGATGAAGTTCCTCTAGAAGCATATCTTCAGCAGGTTCGGTGTCCTTAGGATACCGATCAGTGATGGAGGCACTCATTTCTGTAATAAACAGCTTGACTCTGCTCTGGTCCGATATGGAATTAACCACCAAGTGGCAACTCCATATCATCCACAAACAAATGGGCAGGCTGAAGTCTCAAATAGAGAACTAAAACGAATCCTGGAACAGACTGTAAGTACCCGTAGAAAGGATTGGGCAAAAAGTCTGGATGATGCTTTGTGGGCATACAGAACTGCATTCAAGACTCCTATAGGGACCTATCCATACCAGCTGGTATATGGAAAAGGCTGTCATCTACCAGTGGAACTGGAACACAAGGCCTACTGGGCAACCAGATTCCTAAACCTTGATGCTAAGGTGGCTGGTGAGAAGAGATTACTCCAGTTGAATGAGCTAGAGGAGTTCAGACTCAATGCTTTTGAAAATGCTAAAATTTACAAAGAGAAAGCAAAAAGGTGGCATGACAGAAAGCTGTCATCTAGAGTCTTTGAGCCAGGACAGAAGGCTCTGCTGTTTAACTCTAGGCTCAGATTGTTCCCTGGGAAATTGAAATTCAGGTGGAAGGGACCATATGTGATTACAAGTGTATCACCATATGGATATGTAGAGCTTCAGGATATTGACTCTGACAAAAAGTTCATTGTTAATGGATAGAGAGTCAAACATTATCTTGAAGGCAATGTTAGCAAGAGTGCTCAAAACTGAGACTAAATTAAAAGCTCAATAAAATTCCAGCTAAAGACAGTAAAGAAGCGCTTATTAGGAGGCAACCCAATCTTATTTATCTATGTTAATTACTTTTTCATTTCATGTCACATTGTTAGTTTATGTTTTCTTTAGGTTGATAATCATGTGGAGTCATAAAAACAGCTACAGAATTAAAGTGGAATAAAAAATAACATAAAAAATAGCACACCCTAGAGGACAGGCTTACTGGCATTTAAAAGCCAGTAAGGATAGCAGAATGGGCGTTTAACTCCCATGCAGGCAGCATTCTGGGTGTTAAACGCCAGAATGGGCAGCATTCTAGGTGTTTAACACCAGAAATGGCAGTATTCTGGGCGTTCAGAAAAACACCCAGTAAAGAAGGATTCCTGGCGTTTAACGCCAGCCAGGATATCTGATTGCGCGTTAAACGCCCAAAAAGGCAATCAAGTGGGCGTTAAACGCCAGAATGAATAGCATTCTGGGTGTTTAACGCTAGGATGACACAAGGGAGGTAAGTTTGTTTCCAATTCATTTTTTTTTCAATTTTTCATGTTTTAATTCATAATTTCTTGTATCAAACATATTTTAAACGTTCATCTTTCAATTTCTATTTTCAAAAATTAATAATCCTTCCAATTCTTTTTAATTCTTTTCCAATTCTTTTCAAATCCTTCCAAAACATTTTCAAAACTTACATATCTTTTCAAATTCTTTTCAACTCTTTTTAATTTTTCTTGCATACAATAATAAGTTTTCAAAATTAATTGCATCATTCTTCTTCTACTCCCTTCTATCTTATTTTGCTCAAGGACGAGCAAAGCTTTTAAGTTCGGTGTGGAAAAGCTCAGCTTTTTGCTTTCCATAACCATTAATGGCACCTAAGGCAGGAGAAACCTCTAGGAAGAGGAGCAACAAAGGCAAGAAAGAGACATAGAGAAGCTCAAGAACTCCATTGGTTCTTCAAGAGGAAGAAGAAGCCACCATCACTAAGGTGGACCCGTTCTTTAATCTTCTTGTTTATTTTCTTTTCTGTTTTCGGTTTTATGCTATGTTTTGACTATGTTTGTGTCTTTATTAATGTTTAATGTCTATGTCTTAAAGCTATGAATGTCCCATGAATCTTTCACCTTTCTTAAATGAAAAATATTTTCTAAAAAATAAAAAGAAGTACATGGATTTTGAATTCTATCTTGAAAATAGTTTAATTATTTTGATGTGGTGGCAATACCGTTTGTTTTCTGAATGAATGCTTGAACAATGCATATTTTTTATAGTGAAGTTTATGAATGTTAAAATTGTTGGCTCTTGAAAGAATAATGAAAAAAGAGAAATGTTATTGATAATCTGAAAAATCATAAAATTGATTCTTAAAGCAAGAAAAAGTAGTGAAAAAACACAAAGCTTGCGAAAAAAAAGAAGGGGGCGAAAAATAAAGAAAAAGAAAGAAAAAGAAAAAGCAAGTAGAAAAAGCCAATAGCTCTTTAAACCAAAAGGCAAGAGCAAAAAGCCAATAACCCTTTAAACTAAAAGGCAAGGGTAAAAATGATCTAAGACTTTTAGCATTAATGGATAGGAGGGCCCAAAGGAATACAATCCTGGCCTAAGCGGCTAAATCAAGTTGTCCCTAACCATGTGCTTGTGTCATGAAGGTCCAAGTGAAAAGCTTGAGTCTGAGTGGTTAAAATCGTGATCCAAAGCAAAAAGAGTGTGCTTAAGAACTCTGGGCACCTCTAACTGGGGACTTTAGCAAAGCTAAGTCACAATCTGAAAAGGTTTACCCAGTTATGTGTCTGTGGCCTTTATGTATCCGGTGGTAATCCTGGAAAACAAAATACTTAGGGTCACGGCCAAGACTCATAAAGTAGCTGTGTTCAAGAATCAACATACTAAACTAGGAGAATCAATAACACTATCTGAATTTTGAGTTCCTATGGATGCCAATCATTCTGAACTTCAAAGGATAAAGTGAGATGTCAAAACTGTTCAGAAGCAAAAAGCTACTAGTCCCGCTCATCTAATTGGAACTAAGCTTCATTGATATTTTAAAATTTATTGTATATTCTCTTCTTTTTATCCTATCTTGTTTTTTTAGTTGCTTGGGGACTGATGAGCGGATAATTTATACGCTTTTTGGCATTGTTTTTAGGTAATTTTTAGTAAGTTCAAGCTACTTTTAGGGATTTTTTCATTAGTTTTTATGCTAAATTCACATTTCTAGACTTTACTATGAGTTTGTGTGTTTTTCGGTGATTTTAGGTAATTTCTGGCTGAAATTGAGGGACTTGAGCAAAACTCTGATAGGAGGCTGACAAAAGGACTGCTGATGCTATTGGAATCTGACCTCCCTGTACTCAAAATGGATTTTCTAGAGCTACAAAACTCCAAACGGCGCGCTCTTAATCGCGTTGGAAAGTAGACATCCAGAGCTTTCCAGCAATATATAATAATCCATACTTTATTTGGGAATTGACGACGTAAAATGGCGCTCAACGCCAAGTACATGCTGCTGTCTGGAGTTAAACGCCAGAAACACGTCATGATCCGGAGTTGAACGCCCAAAACACGTCATAACTCGAAGTTCAACTTCAAGAGAAGCCTTAGCTCGTGGATTGATCAAGCTCAGCCCAAGCACACACCAAGTGGGCCCCGGAAGTGAATTTATGCATCAATTACTTACTCATGTAAACTCTAGTAGCTAGTTTAGTATAAATAGAACATTTAACTATTGTATTAATCTATCTTTTGACCATTCGGTCTTTTGATCACCTTCATGGGGGTTGGCCATTCGGCCATGCTTGAACCTTTCACTTATGTATTTTCAACGGTGGAGTTTCTATACACCATAGATTAAGGGTGTGG
>NC_029775.3:77248103-77252112 GCF_000817695.3 Arachis duranensis | reverse complement strand
GGACCATTTTCACTGAGAGGATGGGATGTAGCCATTGACGACGGTGATGCCCTACATACAGCTTGCCATGGAAAGGAGTAAGAAGAATTGGATGAAAGTAATAGGAAAACAGAGATTCAAGAGGATTCTAGCATCTCCACACGCCTATTTGAAATCCCCACCATTAATTTACATAAGTATTTCTATGCTATTTTATTTTCTGTTTATTATTAGTTTTCGAACTCATCATAAACTATTTAATCTGCCTAACTGAGATTTACAAGGTGACCATAGCTTGCTTCATACCAACAATCTCTGTGGGATCGACCCTTACTCACGTAAGGTATTACTTGGATGACCCATTACACTTGCTGGTTAAGTTGAACGGAGTTGTGAGCTTCTCTAACAGTGCATGTAACTCTTTTGGTCCAACAACAACACTAAGCTGTTGGTGCCATTACCAGGGATTATTAAGATCCCAATTCATCATACCATGATCTCTTTGGGGTATTCTTGATAGAGTACCATGATCTCTTTGGGGTATTTTTGATTTCATACAAATACAAAGAGACCAATTTTGAGGATCACAATTTCGTCCACCAAGTTTTTGGCGCCGTTGTCGGGGATTTTTCGAGTATGGACAACTGAAGGTTCATCTTGTTGCTCAGATTAGGTAATTTTCTTTTTATTTTCTTTCCAAAAATCTTTCAAAAATTTTTTCTTTATTTTTCGTTTTTCCAAATTTTATTTTCGAAAAATATAATAAAAATTCAAAAAAAATCATAAAATCATAAAAATAAAAAATATTTTTTGTTTCTTGTTTGAGTCAACTTTTAAGTTTGGTGTCAATTGCATGCTTTAAAAATTTTTCTTGCATTTTTCGAAAACTCCATGCATTCATAGTGTTCTTCATGATCTTCAAGTTGTTCTTGACAAATCCTCTTGTTTGATCTTGATGATTTCTTATTTTGTGTTGTTTGTTGTTTTTCATGTGCATTTTTCGTTTGTTAGAGTCCATGCATTAAAGATTTCTAAGTTTGGTGTCTTGCATGTTTTCTTTGCATTAAAATTTTTTTAAAAATATGTTCTTGATGTTCATCATGATCTTCAAAGTGTTCTTAGTGTTCATCTTGACATTCATAGTGTTCTTGCATGCATCATGTATTTTGATCCAAAATTTTTAAGTTTTGGGTCATAATTGTGTTTTTCTCTCTCATAATTAAATTTCAAAAATAAAAAAAATATCTTTTCCTTATTTTTCTCATAATTTTCGAAAATTTGAGTTGACTTAGTCAAAAATTTTCAAAATTAATTGTTTCTTACAAGTCAAGTCAAAATTTTCAATTTTAAAAATCTTATCTTTTCAAAATCTTTTTCAAAAATTATATCTTTTTCATTTTTTTTATTTTTTCGAAAATTTCAAAAATTCTTTTTCAAATTATTTTCAAAATCTTTTCCTTATCTTTATATCACATTTTCAAAAACTCACTAATAATTAATGTGATTGATTCAAAACTTTGAAGTTTGTTACTTTCTTGTTAAGAAAGGTTCAATCTTTAAGTTCTAGAATCTTATCTTGAAGTTTCTTGTTAGTGAAGTAAGTAATTTTAAATTTAAAAATTAAATCTTTTTATCTTTTATCTTATCTTTTTCAAAAATTTTATCTTTTTCAAAATTTGATTTCAAAATATCTTATCTAACCTCCTATCTTCTTATCTTTTTAAATTTTGATTTTAATATCTTTTTCAACTAACTTTTTGACTTTTTGTTTGTTAATTTTCGAAAATTACTAACACCTTTTTTTTAAATTATTTTCGAATTTTCTATCTCTTCTCTCTTATTCTATTTAATTATTTACTTACTAACACTTCTCTTCACCTCTCTTCATCTAAAAATCTGAACCTAGTCTATCCCTTGTGTTTGGATTCTTCACTTTTCTCTCTTCTACTAACATAAAGGAATCTCTATACTGTGACATAGAGGATTCCTCTTCCTTTTCTTGTTTTCTTCTCTTTCACATGAGCAGGAACAAGGACAAAAGCACTCTTGTTGAAATTGATCCCGAACCTGAAAGGACTCTGAAGAGGAAACTAAGAGAAGCTAAATTACAACAATCCAGAAGTAACCTTTCAGAAATTTTCGAACAAGAGAAGGAGATGGCAGCCGAACCTAATAATGATAATGCAAGAAGGATGCTTGGTGATTTTACTAAGCCCATGTCCAAATTTGATGGAAGAAGCATCTCCATTCCTGCCATTGGAGCCAATAATTTTGAGCTTAAGCCTCAACTAGTTGCCTTAATGCAACAAAACTACAAGTTCTATAGACTTCCATCTGAAGATCCTTATCAGTTTTTAACTGAGTTCTTGCAGATTTGTGAGACTGTAAAGACGAATGGAGTAGATCCTGAAGTCTACAGACTCATGCTTTTCCTTTTTGCAGTAAGAGACAGAGCTAGAATATGGTTGGATTCACAACCTAAGGATAGCCTGGACTCATGGGATAAGCTGGTCACGGCCTTCTTGGATAAATTCTTTCCTCCTCAAAAGCTGAGCAAGCTTAGAGTGGATGTTCAGACCTTCAAACAAAAAGATGGTGAATCCCTCTATGAAGCTTGGGAAAGATACAAGCAGCTGACCAAAAGATGTCCATCTGACATGTTTTCAGAATGGACCATATTAGATATATTCTATTATGGTCTATCTGAATTTTCAAAAATGTCACTAAACCATTCTGCAGGTGGATCCATCCACCTAAAGAAAACACCTGCAGAAGTTCAAGAACTCATTCACCTAAAGAAAACGCCTGCAGAAGCTCAAGAACTAATTGACATGGTTGCAAATAACCAATTCATGTACACTTCTGAGAGAAATTCCGTGAATAATAGGACGCCTCAGAGGAAGGGAGTTCTTGAAATTGATGCTCTGAATGCCATATTGGCTCAGAACAAAGTGTTAACTCAGCAAGTCAACATGATCTCTCAAAGTCTGAATGGATGGCAAAATGCATCCAACAGTACTAAAGAGGCAGCTTCTGAAGAAGCTTATGATCCTGAGAACCCTGCAATAGCAGAGGTTAATTACATGGGTGAACCTTATGGAAATACCTATAATTCATCATGGAGAAATCATCGAAATTTCTCATGGAAGGATCAACAAAAGCCTCAACAAGGCTTTAACAATGGTGGACGCAATAGGCTGAGCAATAGCAAGCCTTTTCCATCATTTTCTCAGCAACAGACAGAGAATTCTGAACAAAGCACTTCTAATCTAGCCAATCTAGTCTCTGATCTATCAAAAGCCACTTTCAGTTTCATGAGTGAAACAAGATCCTCCATCAGAAATATGGAGGCACAAGTGGGTCAGCTGAGTAAGAAAGTCATTGAAACTCCTCCTAGTATTCTCCCAAGCAATACAGAAGAAAGAATCCAAAAGGAGAATGCAAGGCCATTGATTTAATCAATATGGCCGAATGCACAAGGGAGGAGGAGGACGAAAATCCTAGTGAGGAGGACCTCCTGGGACGTCTCTCAAGCAAGAGGGAGTTTCATATTAAGGATCCAAAGGAATCTAAGGCTCAAAAAGAGACCATAGAGATTCCATTAAATCTTCTTCTGCCATTCATGAGCTCTGAAGACTATTCTTCCTCTGAAGAGGATGAAGATGTGACTGGAGAGCACGTTGCTCAATATTTAGGAGCTATCATGAAGCTGAATGCCAAGTTGTTTGGTAATGAGACTTGGAAAAGTGAACCTCCCTTGCTCATTAGTGAACTAGATATCTGGATTCAGCAAATTTTACCTCAAAAGAAACAAGATCCTGGCAAATTCTTAATACCTTGTACCATAGGCACATTGACCTTTGAAAAAACTCTATGTGATCTGGGGTCAGGGATAAATCTTATGCCACTCTCTGTAATGGAGAAGCTGGGAATCATTGAGGTACAACCTGCCTTGTTCTCATTACAATTGGCAGACAAGTCATTGAGACAAGCTTATGGAATAATGGAGGACGTGTTAGTAAAGGTTGAA
>NC_029775.3:77246285-77248017 GCF_000817695.3 Arachis duranensis | reverse complement strand
AGTCCTTCAATTGAATGGGGACTACCTTGTGTTTAAGGCACATGGCCATCCCTTTGTGATAAAGGAGAGTAAGCATGAAGAGCTTCTCTCAGTTCAGAGTCAAGAAGAGCCCCCACAGTCAAACTCTAAGTTTGGTGTTGGGAGGCCACAACCAAACACTAAGCTTGGTGTTAAGACCCCATATCCAAACTCTAAGTTTGGTGTTGGGACTATACAACATTGACCTGATCACCTTTGTGGCTCCATGAGAGCACAATATCAAGCTATTGACATTAAAGAAGCGCTTGTTGGGAGGCAACCCAATTTTATTTATCTAATTTTTATTTTATTTTATTTTATTGTTATTTTGTGTTTTATTAGGTACATGATCATGAGGAGTCACGAAAAATATCATAAAAATTAAAAACAGAATCAAAAACAGCAGAAGAAAAATCACACCCTGGAGGAAAGGCAGACTGGCGTTCAACGCCAGTAAGGAGCATCTGGCTGGTGTTCAATGCCAGAACAGAGCATGAATCTGGCGCTGAACGCCAGTAACAAGCATGAAACTGGTGTTCAACGCCAGAAACATGCTACATATGGGCGTTGAACGCCCAAAACATGCTTTACATGGGCGTTGAACGCCCAGAACGTGCACCACCTCGGCGTTTAAATGCCAGAATGGTATGCAAAGGTATTTTACATGCATATTTGGTGCAGGGATGTAATTCCTTGACACCTCAGGATCTGTAGACCCCACAGGATCATCTTAGGATCTGTGGACCCCACAGGATCACCTCAGGATCTATGGACCCCACAAGATCCCCACCTAACATATTCCCACCTTACCTCCTAATCCTATTTCACTCTTCCCCATGTCACACTTCCCATCAACTTCAATCTCTCTTCCCAATTACCCCCTTCACCACTCACATCCATCCACTCTTCCCAATAAACCCCACCTACCTTCAAAATTCAAAAACACTTTCCTACCCAAACCCACCCTAAATGGCCGAACCTACCCTCTCCCATTTTCCTATATAAACCCCTCCATTCCACTTCCTTTTCACACAACACAACCCCCTCTTCTATACCTTGGCCGAAACCCACACTCCACCTTCTCCTTAATATTTTCTTCTTCTTCTTCTTCTCTTCTTTCTTCTCTTGCTCGAGGGCGAGCAATATTTTAAGTTTGGTGTGGTAAAAGCATAAGCTTCTTTGTTTTTCCATTACCATCAATGGCACCTAAGGCCGGAGAATCCTCTAGAAAAAGAAAAGGGAAGACAAAAGCTTCCACCTCTGAGTCATGGGAGATGGAAAGATTCATCTCCGAAAGCCATCAAGACCACTTCTATGATGTTGTGGCAAAGAAGAAGGTGATCCCTGAGGTCCCTTTCAAGCTCAAGAAAAATGAGTATCCGGAGATCCGACATGAGATCCGAAGAAGAGGTTGGGAAGTCTTAACCAACCGCATGCAACAAGTCGGAATCTTAATGGTTCAAGAGTTCTATGCCAATGCATGGATCACTAGGAACCATGATCAAAGTATGAACCCGAATCCAAAGAATTATCTCACAATGGTTCGGGGGAAATACTTAGATTTTAGTCAGGAAAATGTGAGGTTGGTGTTTCACTTGCCCATGATGAACGGAGATGAACGTCCCTACACTAGAAGGGTCAACTTTAATCAAAGGTTGGACCAAGTCCTAATGGACATATGTGTGGAAGGAGCTCAATGGAAAAGAGACTCCAA
>NC_029775.3:77245822-77246042 GCF_000817695.3 Arachis duranensis | reverse complement strand
TACCATGGCAAGGCTAGCTTTTCCTCACCTTATTTGCCATCTATGTTACTCAACTGGAGTTATCATAGAAGGAGACATCCCCATTGAAGAGGATAAGCCCATCACCAAGAAGAGGATGGAGTAAGCAAGAGAGACCCTTCACGGTTCTCAAGAGATGCATGAGGAAGCTCATCATCAAGAAATCCCTGAGATGCCTCAAGGGATGCACTTTCCTCCCAAC
>NC_029775.3:77230715-77245314 GCF_000817695.3 Arachis duranensis | reverse complement strand
AAAAGAGTGTGCTTAAGAGCTCTGGACACCTCTAACTGGGGACTCTAGCAAAGCTGAGTCACAATCTGAAAAGGTTCACCCAGTTATGTGTCACTGGCATTTATGTATCCGGTGGTAATACTGGAAAACAAAGTGCTTAGGGCCACGGCCAAGACTCATAAGTAGCTGTGTTCAAGAATCAACATACTTAACTAGGAGAATCAATAACACTATCCGAAATTCTAAGTTCCTAGAGAAGCAATCATTCTAAACTTCAAAGGAAAAAGTGAGATGCCAAAACTGTTCAGAAGCAAAAAGCTACAAGTCCCGCTCATCTAATTAGAATTAATATTCATTGATATTTTGGAATTTATAGTATATTCTCATCTTTTTATCCTAATTGATTTTCAGTTGCTTGGGGACAAGCAACAATTTAAGTTTGGTGTTGTGATGAGCGGATAATTTATACGCTTTTTGGCATTGTTTTTAGGTAGTTTTTAGTAAGTTCAAGCTACTTTTAGGGATGTTTTCATTAGTTTTTATGCTAAATTCACATTTCTGGACTTTACTATGAGTTTGTGTGTTTTTCTGTGATTTCAGGTATTTTCTGGCTGAAATTGAGGGACCTGAGCAAAACTCTGATAGGAGGCTGACAAAGGACTACTGATGCTGTTGGAATCTGACCTCCCTGCACTCAAAATAGATTTTCTGGAGCCACAGAACTCCAAATGGCGCGCTCTCAACGGCATTGGAAAGTAGACATCCAGAGCGTTCCAGCAATATATAATAGTTCATACTATATTCGGGAATTGACGACGTAAAATGGCGCTCAACGCCAAGTACATGCTGTTGTCTGGAGTTAAACGCCAGAAACACGTCACGACCCGGAGTTGAACGCCCAAAACACGTTACAACTTGGTGTTCAACTCCAAGAAAAGCCTCAGCTCGTGGATAGATCAAGCTCAGCCCAAGCACACACCAAGTGGGCCCCGGAAGTGAATTTATGCATCAATTACTTACTCATGTAAACTCTAGTAGCTAGTTTAATATAAATAGAACATTTAACTATTGTATTAATCTATCTTTTGACCATTCGGTCTTTTGATCACCTTCATGGGGGCTGGCCATTCGGCCATGCCTGAACCTTTCACTTATGTATTTTCAACGGTGGAGTTTCTACACACCATAGATTAAGGGTGTGGAGCTCTGCTGTTCCTCAAGTTTCAATACAATTATTATTACTTTCTATTCAATTCTCTTTTATTCTTATTCCAAGATATACATTGCACTTCAACTTGATGAATGTGATGATCCGTGACACTCATCATCATTCTCACCTATGAACGCGCGTGACTGACAACCACTTCCGTTCTACTCTAGGCCGGGCGCATATCTCGTAGATTCCCCAACAGAATCTTCGTGGTATAAGCTAGATAGATGGCGGCATTCATGGGAATCCGGAAGGTCTAACCTTGTCTGTGGTATTCCGAGTAGGATTTTGGGTATCTGGAAAGTCTAACCTTGTCTGTGGTATTCCGAGTAAGATTTCGGTATTGAATGACTGTGACGAGCTTCAAACTCCTGAAGGTTGGGCGTTAGTGACAAATGCAAAAGAATCAATGGATTCTATTCCAACCTGATTGAGAACCGACAGATGATTAGCCGTGCTGTGACAGAGCGTTTGGACCGTTTTCACTGAGAGGATGGGATGTAGCCATTGTCAAGGGTGATGCTTCCAGACAATTAGCCGTGCAGTGACAGCGCATAGGACCATTTTCCTGAGAGGATGAAAAGTAGCCATTGATAACGGTGATGCCCTACATACAGCTTGCCATGGAAAGGAGTAAGAAGGATTGGATGAAAGTAATAGGAAAACAGAGATTCGAGAGGATTCTAGCATCTCCACACGCCTATCTGAAATCCCCACCATTAATTTACATAAGTATTTCTATCCTATTTTATTTTCTGTTTATTATTAATTTTCGAACTCATCATAAATTATTTAATCTGCCTAACTGAGATTTACAAGGTGACCATAGCTTGCTTCATACCAACAATCTCTGTGGGATCGACCCTTACTCACGTAAGGTATTACTTGGATGACCCAGTACACTTGCTGGTTAAGTTGAACGGAGTTGTGAGCTTCTCTAACAGTGCCTATAACTCTTTTGGTCCAACAACAACACTAAGCTGTTGGTGCCATTACTAGGGATTATTAAGATCCCAATTCATCATACCATGATCTCTTTGGGGTATTTTTGATTTCATACAAATACAAAGAGACCAATTTTGAGGATCACAATTTCGTCTACCAGGGACAAGCAACAATTTAAGTTTGGTGTTGTGATGAGCGGATAATTTATACCCTTTTTAGTATTATTTTTATATAGCTTTTAGTATGTTTTAGATACTTTTTATTATATTTTTACCAATTTTTATGCAAAAATCACATTTCTAGACTTTACTATGAGTTTGTATATTTTTTTGTAATTTCAGGTATTTTATGGCTGATATTGAGGGACCTGAGCAAAAATCTGATTCAGAGGCTGAGAAAGGACTGCAGATGCTATTGGATTCTGACCCTCCTACACTCGAAGTGGATTTTCTGGAGCTACAGAAACTTAATTGGCGCACACTCAATTGCGTTGGAAAGTAGACATCTTGGGCTTTCCAGCAATGTATAATAGTTCATACTTTGCCCGAGATTTGATGGCCCAAACTGGTGTTAAGCGCCAGACAGAGACCCTTTTCTAGCGTAAAACGCTAGAACTGGCACCAAACCTGGAGTTAAACGCCCAAACTGGCACTCAAGCTGGCGTTTAACTCCAAGAATGGCCTATGCATGTGAAAGCTTGAAAGCTCAGCCCAAACACTCACCAAATGGACCCCAGAAGTGAAATTCTGCACTATCTTTACTTAATAACTCATTTTCTGTAAACCTAGGTTATTAGTTTAGTATAAAACCTACTTTTAGAGATTCATTTGGTAACTCATGACATTTTACATCTCATATTGTATCTTCTACAGCATGAGTCTCTAAACCCCATAGGTGGGGGTGAGGAGCTCTGCTGTGTCTCAATGGATTAATGCAATTACTATTGTTTTCTGTTCAATCACGCTTGATTCTATTCTAAGATACTCACTCGTACTTCAAAATAGAGAATATGATGATCCGTGACACTCATCATTATCCTCAACTTTATGAACGCATGCCTGACAACCACTCCCATTCTATCTGAGCTCAACGTAGTCATTGGGCGACAACTTGAGTGCGTATCTCTTGGGTCTCTGATCCACGGACCGAGTCCGTGAGATTAGAACCTTCGTGGTAGAGGCTAGAACCAATTGGCAGCATTCTTGAGATCCGAAAAGTCTAAAACTTTTCTGTGGTATTCCGAGTAGGATCTGGAAGGGGATGACTGTGACGAGCTTCAAACTCAAGAATGTTGGGCGCAGTGACAGTGTGCAAAAGGATAGAGAGATCCTATTCCGACACAAGTGAGAACCGACAGATGATTAGCCGTGCGGTAGCTGTGCCTGATATTTTTCATCCGAGACGAGAAATCCAACAGTTGATTAGCCGTGCAGAAATCGTACTTGGACCATTTTCACTAAGAGGATCATAGAGCCTGCCATGGAAGGAAGCCATGTGTGTGTGGAGAAGAAGACAGTAGGAAAGCAGAGATTCAGATGACAAAGCATCTTCGGAACCTCAACCTGTTCCTCATTGCTGAATCACAAGTATCATTTATTTCATATTATTTACTTTCATAAACAAAATCATTTTTATCATTAATCTCCTGACTAAAATTTACAAGATAACCATAGCTTGCTTCAAGCCGACAATCTCCGTGGGATCGACCCTTACTCACGTAAGGTATTACTTAGACGACCCAGTGCACTTGCTGGTTAGTTGTGTAGAGTTGTGAAAAGTGTGATCACAATTTCATGCACCAAGGCCCAAATCCTCAATGGAGTGGATTTCGACTTAGCTTACGCTCCGTAGCTGTCATCCGAGTTGTTTGTGAGAAGGTGTGGGGGTGATACCTGCAAAACACTCTAATGTTTAAGTCAGCAAAGGTCTTAGCAGGTTTAAGTGTATTGGAACTTATGTATACCTGAAGAGTATCAGTGTATTTATAGGGGATGAGCCAATAACCACCATTAGAGTAGTTCCACTTCTAGTGGTGGATAACTGTCCCCTTATCTTAGGGTTGTTGAAATCCCTCTTCTAGAAGTAGATGAGAGATATTAGAGATTAGTTATAACTCCTTTAGGAGTGAAGGGATTACCATGCAGCACTTCAGTCCGACCTGCGAACAAGTTGGTTATGGGTAGCTGTGCTTTGAATTTTCTCTGCTTTTTGAGCTAGGTATAAACAACCGGTACTCCAATAATTTTAAAAGTTAATTTCAACGACTAAAACTATTAAAATACTAGTATTCTAAACACATTTAAATTATTTTAACATCATTTTTACTTCACTTTTCCAAATTTTGTGTATTTAAAAGTCATTGTATGATTGTGATAATCCGTACAACTATTGGTTACATTGTAGTTCTAAAATTTAGATTTTTTTAAATAAAAAATTTAAAAAGTGATAAAATAAAAAATTAATTATTATTAAATTTATAATTTTTATAAAATATGTGATTCACTATTTTAGTTTAAAAATAATTAATTCTTTACTTTTACAACTTCTTTCTTTTAGAGTATTTTGATCCGTAGTTCTACTATACATAAATATAGAAGACCTCTAGTCCTTGCACATTTTGTTTTTCTTGACGACCTATATATGAAATGAGTTGTATTTTCTTTTCGGTATTCGAAATGAGTGGTATTCGTGTGAACTACCATAGGATAAAATGAAACAAATCCTTCACAAGCTTTGCAACCCTATTTCGATGTCATTTTATTTTTTTTCTCAATTGGTCCTAAACGGTGGTAAAACCAGACTATTAAAAGGTTCCATCCATTGGCTGTTTAATGTTTAATGGTTGTTTGGTGAAATTCATAAAAATAACACATGATCAAATAACTTCATAAATTATAAGTCAAAAGATAGTCTATTAAGTATTAATTGAATTTGGTTTAAACAAATTAAACAAACAGAATTATCTGTATATATTTTACCCCTTCTGCTGCACAGTACAATAATTGGGCAACACGTTACAACAGCTTTAATTATTTGTTAAACAATCAAGTGGATTCTTTTATTTTTTTTTCAATGGAATACGGATCCATAATACTTTTCGCATAGCGAAATATAAAAATGTTGGTCGGTGAAACCCTAGTTAAACTATATTTATCTAACCAGTACTGCTTATGAAATTAATAAATTAGTCAAATTACTTTGAAATATAGTCCTTTTAATTATTTTAAAATTTTGACAAGTGATAGAGCGTGTTTGGATTGCAAAAGAAATAGAAAAAAGATCAGAATCCAGTATTTTTATTAAAATTTAATTAATATTTAATTATTAAAAAAATATAATCTCAATAAATTTCTATCCTTATTTTTATGTATTTATATGAAATTATTTGATTTTAAATCTCTATACAATTTAAACGATGACATCCGGACTTGGAATAAGAACATGTATTAAGGTGACATCATCTCGCTATATGGTTTAATTTTATCTTCTAAATAATGTCCACTACTCTATGTGGAATTGCATCCTAATTGTTGATGTGTGTAGTGTGCATGTGTCTGTGAAATTCACATCAAATTGATAAATTAGGATAAGTTTTTTTTCTTTTAAAGTTGTTAAATGTATCTAAAAATGGTTAAACTTGTAACCATCTAATAAAATTTAAAAATATTATTTATATATTAAAATTAATTTTTTTTCTACTAAAAATAGAGAAATTCGAATCCGTTACTTTTTAAATAAATATTGAAAAATTATACCATTTAAACTATAATTCATTGACATATATTAAAATTAATTATTAATATATTTATATTAAAATATATATACGACTTAATTTATTTTTAATATATATCTATATTTTAATATATATTTATATTAATTATTAATTTTAGTAACTGATTTTAATATACACATAATAAAATAAAATAAAGGAAAAGTCTAGGGGGCCAGCAATTTTTGTGATTGTTAGCCATCAACTAGCCATCAATGATGATTTGATGGTGTGAGATTGGTATGAGATTTCATCCAATAGCTCACTTTCCTCTACTGGTTGCATACTGACCAAAATTCAATAAGACTGCTGGCCCTAGACTTTTCCATTTGATGATTAAAAAGGAAAAAACAAGCTCCATTACGCCCTTTTTCTCATTGTCATCTTCAATCAGTCTCCATCATCTCAAGTCATCTCTTGATCTCTTCCCTACTTCCTTTCCCTATTTTTGTTCCTCTCAAGTCACTGTATTGCCGCTGGAGCTACCCACCGCGTCACTAAACTCTTTGCAATTTCTTCTTGCATTTTTTCTATCCATTCCCTCCACGCTGTTTGGCTCTCCCTCTTTTTTTCTTGTCGCACCACTTGCAACTTTTCTATGCGTTTTCAGTAGCACCGCCCGCATCTCTCCTCCTTTCCCCTCCTTCTTCATTATGAAGTCGCCGATGTGCTGTCCCTTCGTCACAATTTTTTGTATTGTGCCGCTGTCTTAGTGATGTCCCATTGAAACAAAACAAATAGTATTTTTATTATTTAAAAAATTATAGTGATGTTTAAAATGATGATTTTAACACTAAATATAACGTTAAAGATAAATTTAAAACAAAAAAAAGTTAGGACAATTCCAATTACGACTTTAAATTTTAGAGATTAAAAGATAACATACATTAGCATTCCAAGAATCTCATTTCTCATGTGTATGTTACGAGAAATGAAGAACAGCTAACTGCGCTTTATTGTTGATTGATGAAAGATGCAATCTTTCGTAAAACCTCACGAGCATTGTCTTCGTCTGGCTCATAAACATGGTTGCAATGTCCCAAACCCAAATTCACAACAAGCTCAACACTCCCACTCCAACCACTCTTCTTCAGCGCCTCAACGTACTTCTCTCCGGCAACCAGCAATGGATCCTTCTCCGCCACACACACCAACACCCTCTCACATCCAAGCCTCCTTAAATCCTCCGCCGCCGGCTTCAGCCTCGGATCCTCCGGCCCCTCGTTTTCCGGACACATGTATAGCCACTGACTGTCGTCCCCTATGCCTCCGAAGAAAGGATGGACGAGGATCGCCCCCGCAATCCTCACACCCGGCGCTAACCCTATTTTTCCCACTTGGCTAACTGCCCAATGGGTAAGGTTACCGCCGGCGCTGTTCCCAGCTACGAAAACACGATGCAAATCGGCGTGTTCGTTTAGCCAGGATTCCGGCCCCGTCCCGCCCGCGTGCGACGCGACCCACTGGAGGCTGCTCCAGGCGTCGTAGTAGCATGCGGGCAATGGCCGAAGCGGAAACTTGGCGTACTCTACAGAGACAGCGAGTACGTTGGCTTCGTTGGCGATTGCGGCAACGTGGTTGTGGTATTCCGGAGTGAAGGCGGACCTGGCGCAGAAGCCGCTGCCATGGAAGAAGAGGAAGACGGGGAGTTTGGTGTTGGGTTTGGTGGTTTTTGGGAGGAAAAGGCGAGCGGAGAGGGGTGGGTTGGCGGTGACGACGGCGTCTTTGGTGCGGAGGCCGGTGTTGGGGTCGTCGAAGGGAGGAATGATTGTTGGTGGAGGACGGAGGAGCTCGACGGTGCCGTCTTTGTAGACGCGGAAGAAGTTGAACTCGTGTTTTAACTCTTTTTCTTGTGTGCTAGTTGCCATTGTTGTTTGTTGCAGTGCAGAGAGCGAGAGAGAGAGAGAGAGAGAGTGTGTGTTTGTGTGTGAGAGAGAAAGAGAGAATGATGGACGGAAGAGTTCACTTATATTAATAATCAATGGGTTCACCTAACCAACCTAATCAATCCCCCTTTCTTTATGAAATTGGAAAGTGAAAATGTTTGGGAATATAATATAGGAAACATTTCAAGTGCACCGAAGCATCGGTGCACCAGTTGTTTTAACGTTGATTTTAATTAGGGAAAGTCTAGGGGCCAGCAATTCTATTGAATTTTGGCCAGCATGTAATCAGCAGAGAAAGATAAGCCATTGGATGAAATCTCATACCAATCTCACACCATCAAATTATCATTGATGGTTAGTTGATAGCTAACAATCACAAAAGTTGCTGTCCCCCTAGCATTACTCATTTAATTAATATATATTATATATATTTTTTATAATTTAGATCAACGGTTAAAATAATTGGTACACCGGTATTTTCGATGCACTTGAAATGCTTCCTATAATATATGTTAAATCCGGTCGAATATTATAGGTATCATATTTGTTTAAGCATTTTGTTATTGATATGAGGTAAAAAAATAAATAAATTCCGCATCAATAAATAAATTAAAAGTAGTTTAATTTTTATATTATAAAAAAAGTTGTATAAAATACTTATATATAAAAATTAAAGTATTTTTCTCTTCATACAAGTTATTTTTTAATATAAGTCTATACAAGTCATTTATATTCACGCCTACACATTTTTTTGTCATTACTGCACGTTTTTCTTCTTTGTCTTGCTGCACATTCTTCTTCTCATTGGAATTTCTTTTCCTCCTTCCTTTTTTTTCTTCTCCTCCATTATCAGTTATCTCGTTAAAAATAATGAATAATTCAAGTTCAGATTGTCAATTGAACCAGCACAAAATTGATTATTATTTTGAATCCAATCAAGTGACTAAGATGTGGTTCGATTCTAGTTAATATTTTCGTTAGTAGTTTATGATTCTGTAGGTGAATAATATTTTTGTTTGTGAAAATTGTTGTTCATCATTGATGGTTTGAATTGAATGTAACGTAAAAGTTCGACATCAAAGAAAATATTTTCTGTATTTGCAGCAAATTTGGGTGTAACACGAAAATATTTGAGTGTATTATTTAAGAACTTCTGGTGTATGCGTGCTGATAAGTTCTGCATAATTCAAAACTCTTCTTCCCCCTCCTCCTCATCTTCTATTGCTTCTTTGTTTTCATCATCATCATCTTCTTCTTTTTTTTCTTATTTTATCTTCTTAAATTTCTTCTTGTTTTACTCTCTTAACAAGAATAAAAACAAAAAAATCAAACAAAGAAGAAGAAGAAACACATAATGGTACAAAATTGCTTGAAAGATGATGAACTTACATTCATTCAATTAAAAGAAAGAAAGAAATAAGAAAAAAAGGAAGAAGAAAAAAATTCAGCATTAGAGGAAATATTTTTTTATATTTGCAACAAATTTGAGTGTAACATGAAGATATTTGGGTGTAACACGAAGATATTTGAGTGTATTGTTTAAGAATTTTTGGTGTATGTGTATTGATAAGTTCTGCATAATTCAAAACTCTTCCTCTTCCTCTTCCTCAATTTCTGTTGTTTTTTCTTCTTTTTTCATCATCATCATCATCATCATCACCATCTTCCTCTTCTTTTTTTTCTTATACATCTTTTTCGTTTTATGTTTTACATTCTCATGTTTTTTCTTATCGTACTCTCTTAAAAAGAATAAAAATAAAAAAAATCAAACAAAGAAGAAGAAAAAATACATAATGCTGTAAAATTACTTAGAAGATGATGAACTTACATTCATTCAACTAAAAAAAAAAGAAATAAGAAAAAAAGAAGAAAAAAGAATATAGCATTAGAGGAAATATTTTTCTATATTTGCAGCAAATTTGGATGTAACACGAAGATATTTGGGTGTAATATGAAGATATTTGAGTGTATTGTTTAAGAATTTTCGATGTATGTGTGCTGATAAGTTCTGCATAATTCAAAATTCTTCGTATTCCTCCTCCTCATCTTCTGCTGCTTCTTCTTCTTCTTTTTCTTATTTCATATTCTCATAATTCTTCTTAAGAGAAAAAATTAAATAAAGAAGAAAAAAATACATAATGTTACAAAATCAATAGAGAGAGGAGGAGGGAAAAAATGCAGCAACAACAACAGTAATAAAAAAACGACGATGAAGATAAAACACGCGAAGAAAAAAGAGGAGAAACGCAAAGAAGAAAGAGAAGAATTGAAAAAGAAAGAAGAAGAGGAGGAGGAGGAGGAGGAACGCGGGATACAAAGTGGAACAACGTGACTTTCACGCGCGCATTATGCAAGTGGATTTTGTTGAGTTAAGATTAATTTATTGTATGACTTGTATGCTAAAAAAAACTTGTATGTGTAGTGTACTCAAAATTAAAAAGTACTTATGCAAAATTTTTAGTAACTAAATCTAATTAAATTAGTTTAATTATCAATTAGTTCAATAAAAATTACTTATGCAAAATATGTGTGAATCACACTTTTTTTTATTTTTTGTTTTTCTTTTAGAGGAAGGAATAAAAAAAGATTAGAGAAAAAAGAGCAGGACACAAAATGTAGATTTTTTGTATTATTTATAAAATTATGTATTTTTTAAGAATTTTGTGATTATTATCAGAGAAGAAAACAAAAATAATTAAAAAAAATGTTATAGAATTTTATAGAAAAAAGAAATTTATGAAATTGAACACAAAATTTATAAAACTAAACACAAAATAATTATATATACAAAATAAACAAAGAAAAAGAAAGAAAAGTAAAAAAAATATAATTTCTATGTAATTTATAAATTTTTATATTTTCTTTTAAAAGTTTATATACATACTGTCAAACAAACAAGAAATTAAAAAAAATAAAAAATTGTAAAATTCTATAAAAGAATAAAAAATAAAAAAAATTAACTACAAAACACAAAATTTTTGCTTAAAACATACAAATTTTTTTTTCTATTATTGTAGTTGTTACATTATGATATCAGAGCAATTTATTTTTGTAGAGTTTGAGGGACAAATTGACTATACTTCTGAGCATACTCTAAATTGTGTATACAAGCTACTTAGGATGTCTGTTTAACATATATAGTGATGAACGGATATTTTATACGCTTTTTGGGGGTAATTTCATGTAGATTTTAGTATGTTTTAATTGGTTTTTAGTAGAATATTATTAGTTTTTAGGCAAAAATCATATTTCTGGACTTTACTATGAGTTTGTGTGTTTTTCTGTGATTTCAGGTATTTTCTGGCTGAAATTGAGGGAGCTGAGCGAAAATCTGAGTTAGGCTGAAAAAAGACTGCTGATGCTGTTGGATCCTGACCTCCCTGCACTCGAAATGGATTTTTTGGAGCTACAGGAGTCCAATTAGTGCGCTCTCAACGGCGTTGAAAAGTAGACATCCAGGGCTTTCCAGCAATATATAATAGTCCATACTTTGCGCAAAGATAGATGACGTAAACTGGCATTCAACGCCAGTATCATGTTGTTGTCTGGCGTCCAGCGCCAGAAACAGGTTACAAGTTGGAGTTCAACACCAGAAACAGGTTACAACCTGGCGTTGAACGCCCAAAACAGCCGCAGGCACGTGAGAAGCTTGAGTCTCAGCCCCAGCACACACCAAGTGGGCCCCAGAAGTGTATTTCTGCACCATCTATCATAGTTTACTCATTTTCTGTAAACCTAGGTTACCAGTTTACTATTTAAATAACTTTTAGAGATTAACTCTGTACCTCATGACATTTTCAGATCTGAATTTTATACACTTTGACGGCATGAGTCTCTAAACTCCATTGTTGGGGGTGAGGAGCTCTGCAGCGTCTCAATGAATTAATGCAATTGTTTCTATTTCATTCAAACGTGTGTGTGTTCCTATCTAAGACGTTCATTCGCGCTTAATTGTGAAGGAGGTGATGATCCGTGACACTCATCACCTTCTTCAATCCATGAACGTGTGCCTGACAAACACCTCCATTCTACATTAGATTGAATGAGCATCTCTTAGCTTCTTTAATCAGAATCTTCGTGGTATAAGTTAGAACTGATGGCGGCCACTCTTGAGGATCCGGAAAGTCTAAACCTTGTCTGTAGTATTCTGAGTAGGATTCAAGGATTGAATGGCTATGACGAGCTTCAAACTCGCGATTGCTGGGATCCTGACTAAGATTAATAAAATAAATATAGCTTGCTTCAAACCAATAATCTCCGTGGGATCGACCCTTACTCGCGTAAGGTATTACTTGGACGACCCAATGCACTTGCTGGTTAGTTGTACGGATTGCAGATTCGTGCGCCAAGTTTTTGGCGCCGTTGCCGGGGATTATTCGAGTTTGAACAACTAAAGGTTCATTTTGTTGCTTAGATTAGGAAGAATTTATCCTTTTTTTCACTAGAATTGCATTTTTTATTATCCCTTTTTAAAAATTTTTCAAAAATATTATTTTTCTTTATCAATTTTTAATTTTTTTCGTGAGTTTAGTGTCTTGTTCTAAGTTTGGTGTTAATTGCATATTTTATATTTTCTCTAAATTTTCGAACTTGTGTTCTTTGTTCTTCATTAATCTTCAAGTTGTTCTTGTTTATTTTTCTTGTTTGATCTTGAGTTTTTCTTGTTTTGTGTCTTTTCTTGTTTTTCTTGTGCTTTTTCAAAATATCAACTTTCAAAAATTATACTTTTATCCATAAAAATAATACATCTTTAAAATACATTATATTTTTAGCTCAGTTGGTTATAGTGTTGGATTATGTTCTTGGCAATTGGGCATCTTCTTTTTAAAATCTTTTTTTTTTAAAATAATTTTTCTTAATTTAATCTTGTGCCAAACTTTAAGTTTGGTGTTTTCTTGTTGATCTTTCTTTAATTTTCGAAAATTTACCTTTGGTTAGATTAAACACTGCACACCATCCAGTTTTTTATTCATTGGAGAGGATCCACTCCCGTGTTTTCCCTCCAAAATTTTCGAAAATAAGGAGCATTAGATCTAAAAATTTTAAGTCTTGTGTCTTTTATGTGTTTTTCTCTTTCATCATAAAATTCAAAATTCAAAAAAATATCTTTTCTAACTAATTTTAAACAATAATTTCAAAATTTTTATATAAAAATTTCAGATTTCAATTTCAAAATTTTTCGAAAATCTTCACAAAATATTTTCAAAATTTTTTATTTTATTCCGTTTTTATTTATTCCATTTTTATTTTATTTTTATAAAATAAATAATATCAACATACATACCATCTCCTTTATTCCATCATGGAACTAAGTGGAAATGAACAGTCCAGGAGGACTCTGGGGTCATATGCTAACCCCACTACTGCATCATATGGGAGTAGTATCTGTATACCCTCCATTGGAGTTAGTAGCTTTGAGTTGAATCCTCAGCTCATTATCATGGTGCAGCAAAGCTGCCAGTATTCCGGTCTTTCACAGGAAGAACCTACAGAGTTTCTGGCACAATTTTTGCAAATTGCTGACACAGTACATGATAAGGAAATAGATCAGGATGTCTACAGATTACTACTGTTTCCATTTGCTGTAAAAGATCAAGCTAAGAGGTGGTTAAATAACCAACCTAAGAACAGCATAAAAACATGGAAACAGCTGTTAGAAAAATTCCTGAATCACTATTTCCCTCCAAAACGGATGACACAGCTAAGGCTAAGCATCCAAGGCTTCAAACAAGGAAATAATGAATCCCTTTATGCTGCCTGGGAGAGATACAGAGAGACGCTAAGAAAATGCCCCTCTGAAATGTTTTCAGAGTGGGTGCAATTAGACATCATCTACTATGGGCTTACGGAAAAAGGTCAGATTTCTCTAGATCACTCAGCCGGTGGATCTATACATATGAGAAAAACAATTGAAGAAGCTCAAGAGCTTATTGATACAGTTGCCAGAAATCAACATCTGTACCTAAGCATTGAATCTTCCATGAAAGAAGAAGCTAAAACAATAACTGTTGAACTCAGTCCTGTGGATCAGGCTAATGAATTCAATCAGCAATTAGACTTTCTAACCCAGCAGCTAGCCGAATTCAAGGAAATACTACAGGAAACAAGAATGGCTAACAGGAATATGGAAGTACAGTTAAAGCAAATAGAAAAGCAACTGTCAAAACAAATAGCAGAAGAATGCCAAGCAGTTCAATTAAGAAGTAGGAAAACATTAAATACCTTACTTCAAAGCAGCAGGAAGCCAAGAAACGAACAAATGGCTACTCAAAATCCCTCTGAGGACAATCAGAGCCCAGAGAGGAATAATGTTGGCGCTGAATGCCCAGACCATGCTCATTCCTGGCGTTCAACGCCAGAAACAAGCATGAATTCGGCGTTGAACGCCCAAAGGGAGCACAGTTCTAGCGTTCAGACGCCAGTAACAGATAAGGAGTTGGTGTCTAACGCCACTCCAGCTTCCACCCCTGGCATTCAAACGCTAGTGGGGGATCAGTCACACACAAGTGCTGATAACAATCCTTCTAAAAAGGCTTCCCAACCCACTTCTGTAGGTAATAAACCTGCAGCAACTAAGGTTGAGGAATATAAAGCCAAAATGCCTTATCCTCAAAAACTCCGCCAAGCGGAACAGGATAAGCAATTTGCCCGCTTTGTAGACTATCTCAAAACTCTTGAAATAAAGATTCCATTTGCAGAAGCACTTGAGCAAATACCCTCTTATGCTAAGTTCATGAAAGAGATCTTAAGTCATAAGAAGGATTGGAGGGAGACTGAAAAAGTTTACCTCACTGAAGAATGCAGTGCAGT
>NC_029775.3:77230201-77230601 GCF_000817695.3 Arachis duranensis | reverse complement strand
CTAAGCAAGCTTTATGTGATCTTGGGGCAAGTATCAACCTAATACCTGCATCTACTATCAGAAAGTTTGGTTTGACTGAAGAAATCAAACCAACCAGGATATGTCTTCAACTTGCTGATGGCTCCATTAAATACCCATCAGGCGTGATTGAAGACATGATTGTCAAGGTTGGGCCATTTGCCTTTCCTACTGACTTTGTGGTGCTGGAAATGGAGGAGCACAAGAGTGCAACTCTCATTCTAGGAAGACCTTTCCTAGCAACTGGCCGAACCCTCATTGATGTCCAAAAAGGGGAAGTAACCTTGAGAGTCAATGAGGAGGAGTTCAAGTTGAATGTTGTCAAAGCTATGCAACATCCAGATACCCCAAATGACTGCATGAGTGTTGATATTATTGACTC
>NC_029775.3:77224795-77229721 GCF_000817695.3 Arachis duranensis | reverse complement strand
GATCAAGAGAAAACAGCATTCACATGTCCATCTGGAGTATTTGCATACAGAAGGATGCCATTTGGCTTGTGCAATGCACCTGCAACCTTTCAAAGGTGCATGCTCTCTATCTTTTCTGATATGGTAGAGAAGTTTCTGGAAGTCTTCATGGATGAATTTTCAGTATTTGGAGACTCATTCAGCTCCTGCCTTAACCATTTAGAACTTGTTCTGAAAAGATGCCAAGAGACTAACCTGGTTTTAAACTAGGAAAAATGTCACTTTATGGTGACTGAAGGAATTGTCCTTGGGCACAAAATTTTGAACAAAGGAATAGAGGTGGATCAAGCTAAGGTAGAGGTAATTGAAAAATTACCACCACCTGCCAATGTTAAGGCAATCAGAAGCTTTCTGGGACATGCAGGATTCTATAGAAGGTTTATAAAGGATTTTTCAAAGATCGCCAAACCTCTGAGCAACCTGCTAGCTGCTGACACGCCATTCGTCTTTGATAAGGAGTGTCTGCAAGCATTTGAGACTATGAAAGCTAAATTGGTCACAGCACCAATCATTTCTGCACCAAACTGGACATTGCCATTTGAACTAATGTGTGATGCCAGTGACTATGCCATTGGTGCAGTGTTGGGACAAAGGCATGACAAGCTTCTGCACGTCATTTACTATGCCAGCCGTGTTCTAAATGACGCACAGAAGAATTACACAACCACAGAAAAAGAGCTACTTGCAGTGGTTTACGCCATTGACAAATTCAGATCCTATTTAGTAGGATCAAAAGTGATTGTGTACACTAATCATGCTGCCCTTAAATATCTACTCACAAAGCAGGATTCAAAACCCAGACTTATAAGATGTGTGTTACTTCTACAAGAGTTTGATATAGAAATAAGAGACAGAAAAGGGACAGAGAATCAAGTAGCAGATCACCTGTCCCGAATAGAACTAGTAGAAGGGGCGTCCCTCCCTCTTACTGAGATCTCTGAAACCTTTTCGGATGAGCAACTCTTTGCCATCCAGGAAGTGCCATGGTTTGTAGATGTTGCAAACTACAAGGCAGTGAGATTCATACCCAAAAAGTACGGTAGGCAGCAATCAAAGAAATTGATCACAGATGCAAAGTACTATCTTTGGGATGAACCATATCTCTTCAAGAGATGTGCAGACGGAGTAATCCGTAGATGTGTGCCTAAGGAAGAAGCGCAGAAGATCCTATGGCACTGCCATGGATCACAGTATGGAGGACATTTTGGAAGTGAGCGAACAGCCACAAGAGTCCTCCAATGTGGCTTCTACTGGCCTACTCTCTATAAAGATTCCCGAGTGTTTGTGCTTAATTGTGACAGTTGCCGAAGATCTGGCAATCTGCCTCACAGTTTTTCCATGCCTCAACAAGGGATCTTGGAGATTGAGTTATTTGATGTATGGGGTATTGACTTCATGGGACCTTTCCCACAATCATACTCAAACACTTATATTCTGGTGGTAGTGGATTATGTATCCAAATGGGTGGAGGCTATTGCAACACCTACTAATGACACTAAAACAGTGTTAAAATTCTTCCAGAAACACATCTTCAGCAGATTTGGTACCCCTAGAGTATTAATCAGTGATGGGGGCACTCATTTCTGCAATAAACAACTTTACTCTGCTTTGGTTCGTTGTAGAGTTAGCCACAGGGTAGCTACTCCATATCACCCACAGACTAATGGGCAAGCTGAAGTCTCAAATAGAGAACTCAAAAGAATCTTGGAACGGACTGTAATTAACCGTATAAGGGATTGGGCAAGAAGCTTGGATGATGCTCTGTGGGCATACAGAACAGCATTCAAGACCCCTATAGGGACCTCTCCATATCAGCTTGTGTATGGAAAGGCATGTCACTTGCCAGTGGAACTGGAACACAAGGCCTACTGCGCAACCAGATTCCTAAACCTTGATGCCAAGTTAGCTGGAGAAAAATGATTGCTCCAGTTAAATGAGCTAAAGGAATTTAGACTCAATGCTTTCGAGAATGCCAAAATTTACAAAGAGAAAGCGAAAAGATGGCATGATAAGAAATTGTCATCCAGAGTCTTTGAGCCGGGGCAGAAAGTTCTGCTATTTAATTCTAGCCTCAGATTATTCCCCGAAAAATTAAAATCCCTCAAATTATTCCCCGGGAAATTAAAATCCCGGTGGAGAGGTCCATATGTGATTACAAGTGTATCACCATATGGATACGTAGAGCTTCAGGATAATGACTCTAACAAAAAGTTCATTGTTAATGGACAAAGAGTTAAGCATTATCTTGAAGGTAATTTTGAGCAAGGATGCTCAAAACTGAGACTTGATTAAAAGCTCAGTAATAGTCTAGCTAACGACATTAAAGAAGCGCTTGCTGGGAGGCAATCCAGCCACTCACAAAATTTAATTTTCTTCGCTTTTGCTAATTAAATTGATTTTTACAGGTATATGTCAGAGTATCTTCGAAGGGTAAAATAGCAATTAATTGAATTCACAGAGTTACAGGGAAATTTGGAAGCTCACTGGCATGAAAAAGCCAGTAAGAAATGTTTTGGGCATTGAACGCCCAAAAGAAGCACCCACTGGGCGTTCAACGCCAGTAAGGGTAGCCATCTGGGCGTTAAACACCAGAAAGGAGCATCTTCTGGGCGTTGAACGCCAGAAAGAAGCACCTTCTGGGCGTTGAACGCCAGAAAGAAGCACCTTCTGGGCGTTTAACGCCAGATTGATAGCATCCTGGGCGTTCAGAAAAACGCCCAGTGACAAAGGACTTCCTGGCGTTCAACGCCAGAAAGAAGCAACAGCTGGGCGTTGAACGCCCAGGAGAAGCAACAATTGGGCGTTAAACGCCCAAAACATGCAGCAGTTGGGCGTTTAACGCCAGGATGGTAGGGAGGAGGTAAAATTCGTTTTTCTTTACAAATTTTCTAATTTTTTATGTTTCAATTCATGATTTCTTGCATAAACATGTTTCAACATGTCATCCTTCAAACCAAATTAGTTTTCTAAAAACCCTAATTTCTAAAATCCCTTTTATTTTTTAAATAATATGGCTTCATGCATAAACATAAACCTTTTTTTCAATCCAATCCAACTCTTTTTCCAATTTCTTTTCAAACTTAATTATCTTTTAAAATCTTTTTCAAACTATAAATTTCAAATTTATTTTTAAATATCATTCATATTTTTTTAAATTATATCCTTTTCTTGTCATATTTATCTTTTATAAATCATATATTTTATCTTATATCTCTTTCTTATTTTCGAAAACCCACCCCCTCCCTTTATATTCACTTTCGGCGCCCCTCTCATCATCCACCATTCCACACTTGCTCTCCTCCTATCCCTCTTCTCTCTCTTCTTTTGCTTGAGGACAAGCAATCCTCTAAGTTTGGTGTGCTTATCCGTGATCACAAAAACATACTCACTTTGATCATGGCCCCTAAAGGAAAACAACCCAACCCAAGAGGCAAGAAAGAGAATATTCCAAAGCCACTTTGGAATCAAGGAAAGTTCTTAACTAAAGAACATTCAAACCATTACTACAAAATAATGAGTCTCAGATCAGTGATCCCGGAAGTCAAATTTGATCTGAAGGAAGATGAATATCCGGAGATCCAAGAACAAATTCGAAACAGGAACTGGGAAATCCTAGCTAATCCTGAAACGAAAGTGGGAAGGAACATGGTTCAGGAGTTCTATGCTAATCTATGGCAGACAGACAGGCAAAGAATAATTGGAGCTGCCCTCTATGACCATCAGACCTTAGTCAGAGGAAAGATTGTTCATACCCATCCTGACAAAATCAGGGAGATCTTTAAGCTTCCTCAACTGAAAGATGACCCAGACTCCTTTAATAGGAGAATGATGAGGGTAAATAAAGGCTTGGACAAGATTCTAGAGGATATATGCATCCCCGAAGCCAGGTGGACCACCAGCACGACTGACATCCCAAATCAACTCAAAAGAGAAGATCTCAAACCAGTAGCCAGAGGCTGGCTGGACTTCATTGGGCGTTCTATATTGCCCACCAGCAATCGTTCTGAAGTTACTATTAAAAGAGCAGTAATGATTCACTGCATCATGTTGGGAAAAGAAGTAGAAGTCCATCAACTTATCTCGTGTAAACTATACAAAATAGCAAACAGGAATTCCAAGGATGCCAGATTGGCCTATCCAAGCTTAATTTCTATGCTCTACAGAGATGCCGGAGTAAAAATGGGAATAACAGAGTATATCTCAGTTGAGAGGCCAATCACTAGAATATCAATGGACAGACAACAGTAGCAGGATGATCCAATCAAGAGGAGAGCATAGGAAGTCCTCCCAGAACTTCCTCAATTCGAATATTGGGAACATCTTGAAGCATCTATCTCCAAATTGCAAGAAACTATGAACCAAATAAAGGAAGAACAGAACAATCAAAGTAGCATACTTTGCAAACTGCTTAAGGAACAAGAAGAGCAAGGGCGTGATTTAAGAGAGCTGAAGCGCCAGAAATTAATCCTTGAAGAACCAAGTACCCCACAGATCAGAGGAACATCTACTTCTCAAAATACAGGTTGTTGAGTTCTAATTTTAGCTTTAACTCTGTGATAATGTTATTATAGAAATTTACCTTAGGAGATATATATAGTAGTAGTAGTAGTAATTAGTATATCTATTTTGGTTTTATTCCCAATTAAGTTATAATTTATTTTTCTCATCATCATCAAACATCAATGAAATAGTAGATAATTAGAATAAAGAAGTAATTTATTTTTTGAGTTCTTAATAATAAAAATTATAATTAACTATATATGGTGGCAATACTTTTTGTTCTCTGAATGAATGCTTGAACAGTGTATAATTTTTATCTTGAATTTTATGAATATTGGCTCCTGAAAGAATGAGGAACACGAAAAATACTATTGATGATCTGAAAAA
>NC_029775.3:77213761-77224697 GCF_000817695.3 Arachis duranensis | reverse complement strand
AGCATCAGTGGATAGGAGGGCCCAAGGAAGTAGTTCCAGGCCTAAGCGACTAAATCAAGCTGTCCCTAACCATGCGCTTGTGGCATGCAGGTCCAAGTGAAAAGCTTGAGACTGAGTGGTTAAAGTCGTGATCCAAAGCAAAAGAGTGTGCTTAAGAGCTCTGGACACCTCTAACTGGGGACTCTAGCAAAGCTGAGTCTCAATCTGAAAAGGTTCACCCAGTCATGTGTTTGTGGCATTTATGTATCCGGTGGTAATACTGGAAAACAAAGTGCTTAGGGCCACGGCCAAGATTCATAAAGTAACTGTGTTCAAGAATCAACATACTACACTAGGAGAATCAATAATACTATCTGAATTATGAGTTCCTATGGATGCCAATCATTCTGAATTTCAAAGGATAAAGGGAGATGCCAAAACTGTTCAGAAACAAAAAGCTACAAGCCCCGCTCATCTAATAAGAATCTGAACTCCATTTAAAAACTCTTAGATATTATTACTTCTTAATTTCTTTTTATCCTATTTTATTTATCTAGTTGCTTGAGGACAAGCAACAGTTTAAGTTTGGTGTTGTGATGAACGGATATTTTATACGCTTTTTGGGGGTAATTTCATGTAGATTTTAGTATGTTTTAATTGGTTTTTAGTAGAATATTATTAGTTTTTAAGCAAAAATCATATTTCTAGACTTTACTATGAGTTTGTGTGTTTTTCTGTGATTTCAGGTATTTTCTGGCTGAAATTGAGGGAGCTGAGCAAAAATCTGAGTTAGGCTGGAAAAAGACTGCTGATGCTGTTGGATCCTGACCTCCCTGCACTCGAAATGAATTTTCTGGAGCTACAGAAGTTCAATTAGCACGCTCTCAATGGCGTTGGAAAGTAGACATCCAGGGCTTTCCAGCAATATGTAATAGTTCATACTTTGCGCGAAGATAGACGACGTAAACTGGCGTTCAACGCCAGTATCATGCTGCTGTCTGGCGTCCAGCGCCAGAAACAGGTTACAAGTTGGAGTTCAACGCCAGAAACAGGTTACAACCTGGCGTTGAACGCCCAAAACAGCCCCAGGCACGTGAGAAGCTTGAGTCTCAGCCCCAGCACACACCAAGTGGGCCTCAGAAGTGGATTTCTGCACCATCTATCATAGTTTACTCATTTTCTGTAAACCTAGGTTACTAGTTTACTATTTAAACAACTTTTAGAGATTAACTCTGTACCTCATGACATTTTCAGATCTGAATTTTATACACTTTGACGGCATGAGTCTCTAAACTCCATTGTTGGGGGTGAGGAGCTCTGCAGCGTCTCGATGAATTAATACAATTACCTTTGTTTTCCATTTAAACACGCTTGTTCCTATCTAAGATGTTCATTCGCGTAATCAGAATCTTCGTGGTATAAGCTAGAACTGATGGCGGCCACTCTTGAGGATCCGGAAAGTCTAAACCTTGTCTGTGGTATTCTGAGTAGGATTCAAGGATTGAATGGCTGTGATGAGCTTCAAACTCGCGATTGCTGGGCGTGATGACAAACTCAAAAGGATCAATGGATCCTATTCCAACATGATCGAGAACCAATAGCTGATTAGCCGTGCTGTGACAGAGCATCTGGACCGTTTTCACTGAGAGGATGGGAAGTAGCCACTGACAATGGTGACACCCTACATACAGCTTGCCATGGATGGAACTTTACAAACAATTGAGTTGAATATTACATTGCAGAAATTCAAAGGACAAAGCATCTCCAAAACTCCAATATGTTCTCCATTAATAAAGTAACAATTCCTTATTCCAAATACTTTTACTTCTTACAATTAAATCCAAATAACCTTATTGGCATCCTGACTAAGATTAATAAAATAAATATAGCTTGCTTCAAACCAATAATCTCCGTGGGATCAACCCTTACTCGCATAAGGTATTACTTGGACGACCCAATGCACTTGCTGGTTAGTTGTACGGATTGCAGATTCGTGCACCATATGGCATGACTATTCATGAGCATACTTTTGAGAATTCGAAGCACTAAACTGGATATATTAAAACTGATCACCTTAAAATCAATTGTTCAATGTGGACAAGACCTAAATGGTATCTCGTGGACGTGAGCAAGGTTATCCGGTGAACTTTATGGCCGCATTAGAGAACATGGCTTTTGCTACGCAAGCTACTGTTGATAGATTGAGACAATAAGTTGGAATGCCTAGAAATGGTATTGGTATGGTTTGGAACAAGTTGGATTGGAGAATTTGTCAAAATGAGCATTGTGCAAAATTTGGTAAAAACTACTTCTTAACCAACCTCAATGTGTCCTAACTTGGCTCTCGGACCTTCAAATTTTGTGAAACTTGTTTTAAAGAAAAATAGGTCTAAGTAGTTTATGATGTTCGAAGAACGGATGGAAAATATTTTTTTAACAAAAAAATTATGCGTGTTTGAAGTTTAAGGTTAAAAACTGAAATTCTGTGATTTTGCAGCAAACCAGAATTTCTGGTATGTGTGCCCACACACACAATGGTGCCTACGTAAGGACCAGAATGGATGTAACTGCTCGTGCATACGCACGAGGGGCATGCGTACGTCTGTCCAGAAATTTTGCAAGTTTTCCGTACGCACAGGGGTCATCTGTACGCACAAGCTGAGAATGTCATTCGGGTGCATGCGTATGCACAATATGATGCGTATGCGCAAGCTCTTTTTTTACACTTAAACTTTGTTTTCAACTATTTGACTTTTCTAGCAAGTTTGTAAACTTCTGTAACCCCTAATTAAGGTCCAGAGACTTGTTTTTAGGCTTAGGAATGAGCGTGAACAAATAGATTATGTTGAGTTGAGGTTTTGGATGAGATTATGGATTTGAGTTAGTGAATATTGATGAAAGCTTGTGAGAAATGAACTTACTGAACATTAAATTTATATAAGAAATGGATGATGAGATTGGTGATGATTGAGTATGGCGGATTGGCAAGGTCTGGCTGATATCCCGCTTGTATACTATTGAATATCTGTTGATGGCAATGTATGGGTGTTATCACGCTCGTGTTTGAATTTAATTTGATTTGAGACATTCGAGTCGCGAGTTTTCCTGGGTAGATGCAGTGGTTCTCCCCACTTGTTCCAGGTTGAGACTTAAGACTTTGTTGACCCTCCATCACAAGATGTGGCCGAACACTTAGACCTTTCTAGATAATTTCTCCAAGAGATTTGAATTCCTCTTGAGATATGTGCTCACCAACGGACTGTCCAGCTACGGGACATTGATAAATCCAAATTTGATGGTAAATTTTGACTTGAATTAGATGGATTTCATCATATAACCTACACTTATTCACTAAAATAGCATACTTTTGTGATTTCTCCCTGAATTGGACCTAAATGTAAAAACATACGTTTTTGTGCTTAAATTGATCATTTTAATTCCATTTTTATCCCATTTGATGCCATGATATATTTTGTGAGTGATTTCAGGTCCCATAGGCAAGAATGGCTAAGCAAAAGTGGAAGAAAGCATGCAAGAAGGGAGAACACATGAAGAAAACAAAGGAGAAATACACAGTCAAGTGTGCGTACGCACAACCTCCTGTGCATACGCATAAGTACAGAAATCAACAAGTGCGTGTACGCACACATCTGTGCGTATGCACAAATCCCAGCGCGTGATTTCATTAATGAAGCACGTGGCTCACGAATTTGGGGCTCTCTTGGCCCAATATTTAGAGTTTCTTAAGCCATTTGGAGTGCTATATTAAGGAAACATCATTTCATATGAAGGGAGCTCACTTTTAGATAGAAAACAGATAATTAGGAGTAGGAGTAGTGTAGTTTAGAGAATTCTCTCTTAAGGTTTCATCTAGGTTTCATTGTAGAATTGTATACTTTTAGTTTTGATCTTGGATTTGCTCATATCTTTGTAAGTGATCTTTAATTTCCTCTTTAATTATACTACCCTTGCTATATTTTCTTCTAGTTCAAGTTACTTTTCTAATATATGCTGTTCCAAGGGTTACCTGAAACAGTAGGTCGATCTCGGACGAGATCTTCTGTACTGGTCGGAGCTGTTGTATCCGATCTGTTTGGATTTGGTGGTGGTGCTAATCCTCGTCCCCGGAGGGTGGGGGGTACCTGCAAGGGACTCCGATGCTTAAGTTAGCAAGGGTATTAGGCAGGTATTGAGTAGAATTAGAGTATCAGTTATACCTGGGTGCTCCAGTGTATTTATAATGGTGTTGAGCGACCTTGTGAGATAAGATAAGTTAGTTATCTTATCTTATCTTTGAGTGAGGTCATCTTATCTTCAAGGGAACCGCCCTTCTCTCTGTAGGCATGGGTTGCCTCTGGATTTGGGTCGTGTTCCTCCATTTGGGCCCTTTTCTGGGCTTTCTTCGCAATTTGGCCGAGCTCTTTAAGAAGAGGTCAGAAGGTCTAAACTACAGAGGTTGGTCGCTTTATCGCCTGACATCCCGGGTCGGACAGCTTGACCCAAGGTATGAATAGTGCCCTTACTCGAGCTTGACTTTTATTTTAAAGGTTGAGTCTTAGTTTGAGGACTTCGAACCTTCTCGGGTGAAGCCGAACTCGAGCATTTTGTCGATTTCATCTTTGTAGAGTTCCTTTTTGAATCCGGAACGTTTCCTCTTTCGTTTCCTCTGAAACGCACGCTTTTGTATTAGCTTCCTAGCCTTGGGAATGTGCGAGGGTTTTAATGCCCTCATTAATTGGTTTTTAATGCCCCGTTTTTCTTTTATTTTAAACTTTACACACAAAAATGGTTTTTCCCTTCTCTGTAACTTCCCCTTTTCTTTCTCATTTTTCTATTTTCGCTTGTCATATGCATTTTTGCGTTTCTCTTTGTTTGGTGATCGTGGGCGCTTTCTTTGATTTCGACGGCCATTCCTAATTTCTTCGTCTTTAACTTCCTTCCATACTCTTCTCCTTTTCCAGGTTGGTTTTGCTTTTTCTTTCGTCGTCTATTTCTGCTGCTCTATATTTGATTCTTTGATGAAGTTTTGATTTCGACTGAGTGCATGTTTGGAAACCTTGAATCTTTTCATATTATCATGCTGGGTTTATCACTGTGATGCATGTTTTTCTGGTTTCCTTTTGACCTTATGTATGCTTTTGGGTGAATTTTCTCGGTTTGGCTCCTTTAGGGCTTCGTGTGTTACCGCTGCTTTCTGAACTATTGTTTTTGAGAAAGGTTGCTCCTTTTGATGGCTTTTTGTCCTGTTGATCGCTTTTCTTTGATGGAGACGATGTTTTTCTTTGATTTTCGCCTTTTTCTTCTCGGGACGCTGCTTGTTGGGAGAGAGTTATTTTCTCTGTTGAGGGTTTCATTAGGATGTTTAGCTTTTGTAGATTTTTCTGAGACTTTACTCTGTCATTACCTCCAAAGGATGCCCCTGGACCTCGGTGTGCGTCTTGGGGTCTTTCTTTTACTGTTTGTGTGCTTGAGGTCGCGTTGTCTGAGTTGCTTCCATATTGCCCGAGTTTGTTTTTGGGTTAGTAATCCATTTCCTTTTCTTTGTTTGTAGGATTAGTTGGCCATGCCCTTTCGCAAAAACATTGTCGAGGCGTCTTCTAAGGTTCCTGAGGGAATGTCCGACTGGTTGGACTCCCTTGTGTTGCTATGTGTATCTCTAGCTAACTCGGAGTTATGTGTGGAGCTTAGGAAACACCATCAGATATGTAGTAGTGAGAATCAAGAACGCAACTATGAGTTGGTGGCACCCGATTCTGACGACAGGGTCTGCTTTCTTGTTCTGACCCAGGGGGAGCGTCCCTTCTTTTATGCATATGATTTCTTTTTTAGCCAGATGAACATTACCCTTCCCTTTACTTCCTTTGAGACCGACCTGTTGTGGTCTTGTAATGTAGCCCCATCTCAGCTTCATCCGAATTCTTGGGGTTTTACTAAGATTTTTCAGCTGGTTTGTCATGAATTCAGTGTTACGCCCTCTTTAACTCTTTTCCTGTATCTGTTTCTGTTGACCAAGCCTGGAACTACCAAAAAGAAAGCTTCTTGGATTTCTTTTAGGTCGGCCCAGGGACATAAGGTTTTTTCCATGTATGATGAGTCTTTCCGAGATTTTAAGAATTATTTTTTCAAGATTCGAGCTGTTGAAGGAGCTCGTCCTTTCTTTTTGGATGAGAATGGCGAGCCTCGTTTTCCTTTAAAATGGCAGAGGAATGTAGTGGTATCTAGGTATACCTGGGAGATGTTAGACGAGGTTGAGTAGGCTTTTGTTACTGCTTTGGAGGATATTTGGGGGGAACCTCCCCATCTTGAGACCAAGAGATTTTTTGGGGGATCCATCTTTGATCCGTACTGTGCTGGGTATTATAAACTGTGTCTCCATTTGTTTTGTTTTCTTCCTTCTTTTCTGGTTTGTAAGCTGCTGTATCTTTTTTATTTTTCAGAGAAGCCGAAGAACAATGACTCGCTGAAGGCCTTTAAGAAGGCGAGGAAAGCTACCGCGACTCAGAACGTCTCGGCCAAGGTGGTTGGAGAAGGGTCCTCCCAGGTTTTGTCGAAGCTGTCTGTCCCGAGCTCTCCTGGGCCAAGGAGGATGATTCCTACTCCTCGGGTTCGTTTGGCCGATCCTTCGCAGACTTTCACTGCTACCTCTTCTTCCACCGGCGCTCCTCCTCCGGAAAAAAAAAGCTACGGAGCCTTTTAACCTTGATGCTCCTGATTTTGATGCTGTCGAGTTTGTGGACCAGTAGATCGGTCCTTATGGTACCATGCCCACTGACGATGTTTCTCTTCTTTGCCATTTGGACTTTATTACTCGGAGCAGTGTCAAGATGGCACATATGGGTGCGGCTTTATATCGAACTGCACAAGATCTTTCCATTCATGCTACGAGAGCTTTTATGGAGGAGGCTAAATCGGACTTTGATCGGATAAAGAGTCTGAAGGAGGAACTTGAGAAAAAGGTGACCAAGCTAGAGAAGGAATTGGAGGGCGAAAAGGCTAGCTCTCTTGCCTTGGCGGCTTCTTTGAGATTAGCTGAGGATACGGCATTGAAGCACAAGGATAGCTATGTCACGACCTATAAAGAGATAATGCATCTCAGGGATTATTTAGAGTCAGCTCGAGCTGATTATGCTGAGCTTCAAGGTCACCTTGTAGGCAGTGTAAATGCTGCTTATGAGAACTTGAAGGAGCAGGTTCGAATTCTTGCCCCCGAGCTCGATCTTACTCTCTTCAGTTTAGACAATGTTGTAAGAGATGGTAAAATCGTTCCTGATGACCTTAATGATGATGACGTCGTCCCTCATTCAATGCCTGCCACAAAGACCTCTGTCGCGCCGACCTCTGTACCTCCTCTAGCCGAGGTTGGTCATCCTGAGTTAGAACCTGATTGCCAAATCTTGAATTGGGATGACGGGACGGTGGATGTGGTGCCTCTCCAGACTCATCCTCCTTTGCCTCGTGTTGATGCTACTAGGAAGTCTTTCGGTCCTCAATGATTATTCTAGATGTTTTGTGTAGTCAGCCCGACTTGTGGGCTTTTGAACTTTTTTATATTTTGTGACTAATAGTTCTGACTTTCTGCTACTTTAGTTGCTTGTTTAGCAACTTTATTTTGGAAAAACAAAGTGATTTCCAAGCTTTTGGGGCAACCTTGGTAGCCTCTTGAGTTTGTTATTATTAGATCTTGTGCCTTTATCAGGTTCTTTTCGGGAGTTTTGGAGCTTTGTCGTCCTCTTTGGGTTGCCTTTGTATTTCGTACTTGTGGCTTGATTCTTTGAGGTTGGGTCCAACTTGTATGTTGACCTTTTCTTTTTAGCCTGTAGTTATTTCTAGTAATCCTTTCCGTTTGGGCCTTGGTAAGGTCTCTGTTAGGATTTACCTTTTAGAACGTTAAGGTTTTCGAGAGGCCGACTTCGTTGTGTTGGTTTCTTCTAAGTTATTTTGTAATCCTCTTTCTTGGACCTTGCTCAAGTCTCTTTCAGGGACTACTTTTATAACTTTTATGTGTTGAGCCAATCTCGTCATGTTAGGCTCCTCTTTCTTGGACCTTGCTCAAGTCTCTTTCAGGGATTACTTTTATAACTTTTATGTGTTGAGCCGATCTCGTCATGTCGGGCCCTTCTAAGTTATTTTTGTAATCCTCTTTCTTGGACCTTGTTCAAATCTCTTTCACGGATTATTTTTATAACTTTTATGTGTTGAACCGACCTCGTCACGTCGGGTCCTGCGGAGCTATTTTGTAATCCTCTTTCTTGGACCTTGTTCAGGTCTCTTTCAGGGATTACTTTTGTAGCTTCACGTTTCGGGCTGACTTCGTCACGTCGGGCCCTACTAAGTTGTTTTGTAATCCTCTTTCTGTGACCTTGTTCAGGTCTCTTTCAGTGATTACCTTTGTAGCTTTACATTTTGGGCCGACTTCGTCACGTCGGGCCCTACTGAGTTGTTTTGTAATCCTCTTTCTTGGACATTGTTCAGGTCTCTTTCAGGGATTACCTTTGTAGCTTTATATTTCGGGCCGACTTCGTCACGTCGGGCCCTGCTGAGTTATTTTGTAATCCTCTTTCTTGGACCTTGTTTAGGTCTCTTTCAGGGATTACTTTTATAACTCTTATGCTTTGGGCCAACTTCGCCACGTCCGGCCCTTCTAAGTTATAATAATCCTCTTTTATAGGGCTGGCCAGACCTCTTTCCAGGGATTTACTTATAACTTCTGCTGCTGCGACTGGTCCGACTTCTTTATGTCGGCTAGTTTTTAAGTTATTTTATAGCAATCCATTTTATTAGGACCTCGTCAGGTCCTTTCTATGGATCACTTTCTATAATTTCTTGCATTATTCTATTTTCATCTTTGCCGATTTTGTAGAGATTGGGTTTAACCCTCGTTTGATCGACCTTTTAATGAATTTGGTTTTCATTTTTGGTCTTTATCGTGATCGCGCAGTGAATTTGGCTTTCACTTTCTGCCGATCTGTAGCTTTATAATCGGACGATGAATGTTTCAGATTAATGCGGCTTGAGCGTTTGTAGAAGATCTAAACATATTTTATTCAAAAGAAAATGCAAATATATACATGCGGGAGGTTAATCCTCTAAGTCGGGTGATTTGTAGGTCTTGGCTTGGCACCTCATTAAAAAACCTTTTCAGGAAAAAGAGTGTGCCTTATCCTAAGATCCTTTATCATCCCTAACTATAGTATCTTCTTAGGTTGCAGGCGTGCCACGACCTAGGAAGCTCTCGCCCATCGAGTTCGGATAGTCTGTAGTAGCCCTTTCCAAGTACTTCTATGACTCGGTAGGGTCCTTTCCAGTTTGCTGCAAACTTTCCTTCTCCAGGTCGAGTTGTTCCGATATCATTTCAGATTAGGATAAGGTCGTTCTCAGCAAAAACTCACTATACTACCTTTTGATTGTATCTCGCAGCCATTCGTCGTTTTAATGCCACTTCCCTAATCCGAGCTCTTTCTCGGACTTCTGGAAGTAGGTCGAGTTCTTCCCTTTGAAGTTAGGAGTTGGCTTCTTCACTAT
Organism: Arachis duranensis; assembly: GCF_000817695.3. Lineage (NCBI taxonomy): Eukaryota > Viridiplantae > Streptophyta > Magnoliopsida > Fabales > Fabaceae > Arachis > Arachis duranensis. The sequence goes on along the minus strand of NC_029775.3, from coordinate 77,215,196 downwards.
AGTGGATCACTCTAGGCGAACTTTCTTCAATCTCCATTGGGATCATTGCCTCCATTCTGTATGCTAATCGGAAGGCTGATTCTTTCGTGGTGGAATGTGGCATTGTTTGATATGCCCATAAGACTTGTGGGAGCTCCTCGGCCCAGGCTTCCTTCGCGTCCTGTAATCTCCGTTTCAGCCCGGCTAGTATGACTTTGTTGGCAGCTTCGGCTTGTCCATTGGCTTGGGGATGTTCTACGAAAGTGAATTGTTGTTTTATGTTCAAGTTGGCCGCTAGCTTTCTAAAGCCCGCGTCTGTGAACTGGGTACCATTGTCTGTGGTGATGGAGTATGGAACCCCGAACCTTGTGACAATGTTTCTATATAAGATTTTTTGACTTCCTTGAGCAGTGACATTAGCTAGGGGTTCTGCCTTGATCCCTTTGTGAAATAGTCTATCCCTACTATGAGGAATTTAACTTGTCCCGATCCCTGAGGGAAGGGTCCAAGAAGATCGAGTCCCCATTTTACGAATGGCTAAGGTGAGGTCACGCTGATGAGTTCTTCTGGTGGGGCGGTGTGAAAGTTGGCATGTTTCTGGCATGATGGACATGTCTTTACGCACTCTGTGGCTTCCTTTTGTAGGGTTGGCCAATAAAACCCTGCCTGAAGTACTTTTTTGGTAAGTGCTTGCACTCCGAGGTGATTGCCATAAATGCCACTGTGTATTTCTTCTAGAACTTCCTTTGTGCTAGAAGTTGGTACACATTTTAACAATGGTATTGAAATCCCTCTTTTGTATAGAGTATTGTTTATGATAGTGTAGTATTGTGCCTCCCGTTTCAACCTCTTCGCCTCTTTTTCCTCTGTGGGGAGTGCTTCTGTTTTGAGGTAGTTAATTATGAGAGTCATCCATCCTTGATCCTTACCTGTTATTGCCAGAACTTTTTCTTCTTTTGAGATTGATGGATTTTGCAGAATTTCTTGGATGAGACTTCTATTGTTGCCACCTGGTTTGGTGCTGGCTAGTTTTGAGAGTGCGTCAGCTCGGGCATTCTGTTCTCGGGGTATGTGACGGATCTCATACTCTCTAATTTGTCCGAGCTATTCCCTGGTTTTGTCCAAGTACTTTTTCATGGTGGGATCTTTGGCTTGGTAGCTTCCTGCTATTTGCGAAGTGACTATCTGTGAGTTACTGAAGATGATAAGCTTTTGAGCTCCAACCTCCTTAGCCAGCTTCAAACTAGCTAGCAGTGCCTCATATTCTGCTTGGTTGTTTAAGGCAGGGAACCCAAATTTAATGGAGAGTTCGATTTGGGTTCCTTGGTCACTTTCAATTATAACACTTGCGCCGCTTCCAGTTTTATTTAAGGAACCGTTGATGAGCGGATAATTTATACGCTTTTTGGCATTGTTTTTAGTATGTTTTTAGTATGTTTTAGTTAGTTTTTATTAT
>NC_029775.3:77211267-77213631 GCF_000817695.3 Arachis duranensis | reverse complement strand
CCCAAACTGGCACAAAATTGCGCGTTTAACTCCAAGAAAAGTCTCTACACATGAAAGCTTCAATGCTCAGCCCAAGAACACACCAAGTGGGCCCGGAAGTGGATTTTTACGTCATTTACTCATTTTTGTAAACCCTAAGCTACTAGTTCTCTATAAATAGGACCTTTTGCTATTGTATTTTAATCTTTTGATCAATTTAGATCTTAGGATCATCATTGGACATCTAGTTCTTAGATCATGGGGGGCTGGCCTCTCGGCCATGCCTAGACCTTGTTCTTATGTATTTTCAATGGTGGAGTTTCTACACACCATAGATTAAGGTGTGGAGCTCTGCTGTACCTCGAGTATTAATGCAATTACTATTGTTATTCTATTCAATTCATCTTATTCTTGTTCCAAAGATATTCATTCGCACTCAAGAACTTGATAAATGTGATGATTATGTGAGGCTCATCATCATTCTCACTTATGAACGCGTGCCTGATAACCACTTCCGTTCTACAAGCAAACAAGGCTTGAATGTTTATCTCTTTGATTCCTTAATCAGAATCTTCATGGTATAAGCTAGAATTGATGGCGGCATTCTTGAGAATCCGGAAGGTCTAAACCTTGTCTGTGGTATTCTGAGTAGGATTTAAGGATTGAATGACTGTGACGAGCTTCAAACTCGCGATTGTGGGGCGTTAGTGACAGATGCAAAAGAATCACTGGATTCTATTCCAACCTGATTGAGAACCGACAGATGATTAGCCGTACTGTGACAGAGCGCGTTGAACATTTTCACTGAGAGGACGGGACTGTAGCCATTGACAACGGTGATGCCCAACATACAGCTTGCCATGGAAAGGAGTAAGAAGGATTGGATGAAGACAGTAGGAAAGCAGAGAGACGGAAGGGACAAAGCATCTCCATACGCTTATCTGAAATTCTCACCAATGAATTACATAAGCATCTCTATCTTTGTTTTATGTTTTATTCATCTTTTAATTATTAATCCTCTGGGGATTGTTCGAGTTTGGACAACTGACGATTCATCTTGTTGCTTAGATTAGGTATTTTTCTTCAGAATTTTTAAGAATGAATTCTAGAGTTTCAAGGTGATGTTTTCATCATCACCAAAGCTGATTGATTTTCATCAATTTAGCTCTTGAATGTAATGTCCTGTTGAAGCTTGGCTAGCCATGTCTAATCTTTTTAGACTAAAGCTTTAGACTAACATTGCATGATTCCTGGAATTCTTATTAAAAATTTTGAATCTCTTTATTTTCTTTTTCATATAATTTTCGAAAAATCCAAAAAAATTACAAAGTCATAAAAATCAAAAATATTTTATGTTTGAGTCTAGTGTCTCATTTTATGTTTGATGTCAATTGCATGTTTCTGTTCTTCTTGCATTTTTCGAATTCATTCATGTGTCTTCATTGATCTTCAAGTTGTTCTTGATGATTTCCGTGCTCTGATCTTTAAATTCTCTTGTCTTGAGTATTTTGTTGTCTCTCATATGCATTCTCAATTTGTTAGTGTCAACAGTATACAAACTTCTAAGTTTGGTGTCTTGCATGCATTGTTTATTTGATTTTAGTTGCATTTAGATTATTCCTCATCATTAAAAATTCAAAAAAAATTTTTTATTTGTGTCATTTCAAGTCAATAATACAGAGAATTGAAGATTCAGAACATACAACAGAGGAATTACACAGAAAAAGCTGGGCATTCAAAACGCCCAGTGAAGAAGAAAAACTGGCGTTTAAACGCCAGCCAGGGGCTGGGCGTTTAACGCCCAAAAGGGTAGCATTTTGGGCGTTAAACGCCAGAATGGATACCATTCTGGGTGTTTAACGCCAGGATGGCACAAGAGGGAAGATTTTGTTTTTAATTCAAAAATTTTTCAAAGTTTTCATAATTTTTCAAAATCAAATTTTTTTCAAATCATATCTTTTCAATCATATATTTTCAAAATCAATTTCTTTCCATTTTTCAAAAATACTTGCTAACAATTAATGATTTGATTCAATATTTCAAGTATGTTGCCTTTTCTATTGAGAAAGGTTTAATGTCTGAATCATATCTTTTAAATTTCTTGTTAGCCAAGTCATTAATTTTAAAAATCAAATCTTTTTAAATTGTTTTTCAATCATATCTTTTTAATCACATATTTTTCAAAATAGTTTTAAATCATATCTTTTTTATTTCTAATTTCAAAATCTTTTTCAAAATCACTTTATTTCTTTCCCAACTTTAATTTTCGAAAATCATCAATCAAATTTTCAAAATTTCTTTTAATTATTTTAAAATCTTTTACTTTAATTTCAAAAATTCTTCCCCTCTTCTCACATCCTTCTATTTATGGACTAACACTCCTCC
>NC_029775.3:77210191-77211177 GCF_000817695.3 Arachis duranensis | reverse complement strand
CCTCCTCATTCTATTCTTGTTTTCCTCTGACACCTCAAGGAATCTCTATACTGTGACATAGAGGATTCCATACTTTCTTGTTCTCTTCTCTTTCATATGACAGGAGCAAAGACAAAAGCATTCTTGTTGAGGCTGACCCTGAACTTGAAAGGAGCTTGAAGCGAAAGCTAAGAGAAGCTAAAGCACTACTCTCTGTAGAGGACCTAACAGAAATCTTCAAACAAGAAGAAGACATGGCAGCCGAAAACAACAACAATGCCAACAATGCAAGGAAGGTGCTGAGTGACTTTACTGCACCTACTCCCGACTTCTATGGGAGAAGCATCTCTATCCCTGCCATTGGAGCAAATAACTTTGAGCTTAAGCCTCAATTAGTTTCTCTAATGCATCAGAATTGCAAGTTCCAAGGACTTCCATTGGAAGATCCTCATCAGTTTTTAGCTGAATTCTTGCAAATCTGTGACACTGTCAAGATCAATGGGGTTGACCCTGAGGTCTACAGACTTATAATATTCCCTTTTGCTGTAAGAGACAGAGCTAGGATATGGTTGGACTCACAACCTAAAGAAAGCCTGAACTCTTGGGAAAAGCTAGTCAATGCCTTCTTGGCAAAGTTCTTTCACCTCAAAAATTGAGTAAGCTTAGAGTGGAAGTCCAAACCTTCAGACAGAAGGAAGGAGAATCCCTCTATGAAGCTTGGGAAAGATACAAACAATTGATCAGAAAGTGTCCTTCTGACATGCTTTCTGAATGGAGCATCATAGGTATCTTCTATGATGGTCTGTTTGAACTGTCCAAGATGTCATTGGATAGCTCTGCTGGAGGATCTCTTCATCTGAAGAAGATGCCTGTAGAAGCTCAAGAACTCATTGAAATGGTTGCAAATAACCAATTCATGTACACTGCTGAAAGGAATCCTGTGAACAATGGGACAAATCAGAAGAAAGGAGTTCTTGAGATTGATACTCTGAATGCCATATTGGCTC
>NC_029775.3:77192929-77210137 GCF_000817695.3 Arachis duranensis | reverse complement strand
TATGGAAACACCTATAATCCTTCATGGAGAAATCATCCAAATCTCTCATGGAAGGATCAACAGAGACCTCAACAAGGTTTCAACAACAATAATGGTGGAAGAAACAGGTTTAGCAATGGCAAGCCTTTTCCATCATCTTCTCAGCAACAGACAGAGAATTCTAAGCAGAGCCACTCTGACTTAGCAACATGGTCTCTGATCTAATCAAAACCACTCAAAGTTTCATGACTGAAATAAGATCCTCCATTAGAAACTTGGAGGCACAAGTGGGTCAGCTGAGTAAGAAAGTTACTGAACTCCCTCCTAGTACTCTTCCAAGCAATACAGAAGAGAATCCAAAAGGAGAGTGTAAGGCCATCAACATGGCCGAATTTGGAGAAGAGGAAGAGGCAGTGATTGCCACTAAGGAAGACCTCAATGGACATCCACTGGCCTCCAATGAGTTCCCTAATGAGGAACCATGGGAGTCTGAGGCTCATACTGAGACCATAGAGATTCCATTGGATTTACTTCTGCCATTCATGAGCTCTGATGAGTATTCTTCCTCTGAAGAGGACGAAGATGTCACTGAAGAGCAAGTTTCTAAGTACCTTGGAGCAATCATGAAGCTAAATGACAAGTTATTTGGTAATGAGACTTGGGAGGATGAACCCCCTTTGCTCACCAAAGTACTGGATGACTTGACTAGGCAGAGATTACCTCAAAAGAGACAGGACCCTGGGAAGTTCTCAATACCTTGTACAGTAGGCACCATGACCTTCAAGAAGGCTCTGTGTGACCTAGGGTCAAGCATAAACCTCATGCCTCTCTCTGTAATGGAGAAACTAGGGATTTTTGAGGTACAGGCTGCAAGAATCTCACTAGAGATGGCAGACAATTTAAGAAAATAAGCTTATGGACTTGTAGAGGATATTCTGGTAAAGATTGAAGACCATTACATCCCTACTGATTTTATAGTCCTAGAGACTGGGAAGTGCATGGATGAATCCATCATCCTTGGCAGACCCTTCCTAGCCACAGCAAAGGCTGTGATTGATGTTGACAGAGGAGAATTGATCATTCAAGCGAATGAAGAATCCCTTGTGTTTAAGGCTCAAAGATATCCCTCTGTAACCATGGAGAGGAAGCATGAAGAGTTTCTCTCAAAATAGAGTCAAACAGAGCCCCCACAGTCAAACTCTAAGTTTGGTGTTGGGATGCCACAACCAAATTCTAAGTTTGGTGTTGAACCCCCACAGTCAAACTCTAAGTTTGGTGTTGGGAGGTTCCAACATTACTATGAGCATCTGTGAGGCTCAGTGAGAGCCAATTGTCAAGCTACTGACATTAAAGAAGCGCTTCCTGGGAGGCAACCCAATATTATATTTATCTATTTTTCCTTTGTTATTTTATGTTTTCTGTAGGTTGATGATCATGGGAAGTCACAAAATCAATTGAAGAAAGCAAAAACAGAATGAAAAATAGAAAGAAAAATAGCAGTAGGTTGATGATCATGTAAAGTCACAAAATCAATTGAAAAAGCAAAAATAAAATGAAAAACAAAAAGAAAAATAGCACACCCTGGAGGAAAACTTGCTGGCGTTTAAACGCCAGTAAAGACAGTAAAATGGGCGTTTAACGCCCAGTCTGGTACCATTCTGGGCGTTTAACGCCAGAAAGAGGCACCAGACTGGCGTTTAACGCCAGGAATGGGCAAGAAGCTGGCATTAAATGCCAGAAAGGGGCAGCAGCCCGGTGTTTAACGCCAGGATTGGCAGAAAGGGCGTTTTTGCACGCCACTTGGTGCAGGGATGAGCTATCCTTGACACCTCAGAATCTGTGGACCCCACAGGATCCCCACCTACCCCACCACTCTCTCTCTTCTTCACCCATTCACCAATCACCTCAATACCTCTTCCCCAAAAACCCCTCACCTATCAAATCCCACCATTCTCTTCACCACTCACATCCATCCTTCCCAAAACCTCACTTACCTCACCATCCAAATTCAAACCAATTTCCCTCCCAAACCCACCCATAATGGCCGAACCCTACCTCTCCCTCCACCCCTATATAAACCCATCTTCACCCCCTCATTTTCACACAACCTAAACACTACTTCTCCCCCTTGGCCGAACCACAAAGCCCCGTCCATTTCCTCTATTTCTTCTTCTTCTACTCTCTTCTTTCTTCTTTTTCTCGAGGACGAGCAAACCTTCTAAGTTTGGTGTGGTAAAAGCGTTGCTTTTCATTTTTCCATAACCATTTATGGCATCTAAGGCCGGAGAAACCTCTAGAAAGAGGAAAGGGAAGGCAAAAGCTTCCACCTCCGAGTCATGGGAGATGAAGAGATTCATCTCAAGGGTGCATCAAGACCACTTCTATGAAGTTGTGGCCATGAAGAAGGTGATCCCCGAGGTCCCTTTCAAACTCAAAAAGAGTGAATATCCGGAGATCCGACATGAGATCCAAAGAAGAGGTTGGGAAGTTCTTACCAACCTCATTCAACAAGTCGGAATCTCTCTTCCATTGAGCGCCCTCTTCACAAATGTCTATGAGGACTTGGTGTTACATTCATTCTTCTTCCATTCTTTTGTTGTAATTTCCTTTATGTTGTTCTTGTGTTTTGTTGTAGATCTACTTTTGTTTCTTCTACTCTCTTTAAATTCAATAAGAGGTAATTCATAATAAATGTGTCTTCTTTGCTTTTCTATTGTTGATCTCTTGTTTTTGTAGTTGTAGATTCCCTTAATTCTTGCATTTAATAATGATTACTTCTATTGCACTTTATGTGTTTGTTGAAATGTCTCTTATAGATATAGTATAGATTTTGTTCCTCTTGGCCTAGGTAGAGTAATTAGTGACACTTGAGTTATCTAATTCCTTTGTTGATTGGTAATTGGAGAGATTGCTAATTGGTTTGGAGTGCACTAAAGCTAGTCTTTCCTTGGGAGTTGGCTAGGACTTGTGGCTCAAGTCAATTCATCCACTTGACTTTCCTTTATTTAGTAAGGGTTAACTAAGTGGTAGCAATGAACAATTCTCATCACAATTGAGAAGGATAACTAGGATAGGACTTCTAATTTTCATACCTTGCCAAGAGTCTTTTATAGTTGTTAGTTTATTTTCATTGCCATTTACTTTTCATGCTTCTTATCCAAAACCCCAAAACACATTTTTAACCAATAACAAGGCACTTTATTGTAATTCCTAGGGAGAACGACCCGAGGTTCAATACTTCGGTTTATAAATTTTAGGGGTTTGTACTAGTGACAAACAACTTTTTGCATGAAAGGATTATTGTAGGTTTAGAGACTATACTTCAACGAGATTTCATTTGTGAAACTCTAAACCGTCAAAAATCCAATCATCAAAATGGCGCCGTTGCTGGGGAATTGCAATAGTGTTATGTTATTGGTTATTGTATATATGTGAATATTGTGAATAGCTTGATTTTTTTTGGATTGCTTGCTAGTCAGAACTTTGTTTCATTATTTCTTAGTAGCTTTTATTTTTATTTTATCTTTTCACCATGAATTCTCATTTTGGCTATGAGTGTGATTACAACTATGTTGTAGGGAGTGGAGATTACAATGAAGATGTGTATCAAGGATGGAACAATCAAAGGTGGGAGGAACCATATGCATATGATCAATCTTCATGGCAACAACCTCCACCAATGCACTATGAAGAAGAGTCATTCTATGATGCATACCAATCAAATGGCTTTGGTGGATCTCCTTATGACTTTCAAGAACCACCACCATATGCCTATGATCCATACCCTCAACATAACTCCCAACCATACTCACAAGCCCCTTCTTACCAACCACCTTCATATGACCCTAATCCATATCTATCCTACCAACAACCATAAGAGCCATATGAACCACATATAGAGCCACCACAATTCCAACATCAACATTTTCAAGAGCCACCTCCCCCACATTATTACCAAGATGAACCACCTCCAATATATGAAAATTTCCAACCACAAGATGAATACTACTTTTCACCACAACCTCCCATGGAAGAATACTCATGTCCTTCAATCCAAGAGCCCTATAGTCCTACTCATGATATCCAAGAGGAACAAGAGTCAAGGGATCATCTCAAAGAAGCATTAGATCGATTTCAAGCAACCATGGAGTGTGTTGTGCAACAAGTGGAAAAAGTGGAGAATATTGAACCACTACAACTCTACCAAGAAGAACCACCTTCCTATTATGAACCCTTCCCCCAAAATGATGAACCCTTCCACCCACCACAATCCCCAATAAATGACATCCTTGATGTCCTTGTTCAAGGACAAGAAGAGATGAAAAGGGATGTGCAAAATTTCATGGCTGCTTTGGATGCGGTAACAAATCAATTAGCCTCCCAATGCTTGAACACTCAAGGAACTCCCATGGCTACATGTGGGGAATCAAATGAAGAACATAGCATGAAGGAGAGATTGGAAATTCCGATGGGAAATGAGGGAAGTTGCTTTGTATTGGAACAATTGGAGGAAGCTTTAATTGTTGAAGACACGGAAGAAGTGGTAGAAGACTTAGGAGATGCGGAGCCTCCATGGGAACATAGAGTTGAAGAAAATCCCTCCCAGATGATTGAAATTGATGCTAGGGAGGAAAGTGCACACCTTCCAAGGCATATTCCATATGAAGACTTGGATGGGATAGAGAAAGAATTGAGTTCCCTTGGTGATGAAGATCAAGCATCAAGTCTTAGTGGTGAAAAATCCCTTGAGCATGAAGAACCTTCTCCGGTTGGATTTGAAAGCGTTGAGGAGGTAAATTTTTCTCACCCTCCCTATTATGATTTGAGTAAGGGAAAAGGTTTAGATAAAATTGTTGAACAAAGGATTGAGATGAAGAGATCTTGTGAAGAGGTGGAAGTCCCTAGAAATAGAAGAACGGGGATTGGTTATGCTTTGTCAAGATCTTTTGAAGCATCTTTGCCTAGGTTGCCATCTACTCTTTCACTTAAGTGGGTAAAATTCATTTCTATTAGCTTTATTGTACCACTTGAGTATGGCTTGCTTGAAACGGATGGTCAACTTAGGATTCTTTGTGGGATGAAGCATAAGCGAAAGATGTTTCGTGGTTGGCGTTGCAAATTAAGGCTCATTTTGGTTGATACTTCAAGAGTTGAATACAAAGGTGGGAATAGTGCACAAATAGATAGGTCTAGGAGGTTTGTTGGGCACTTCATAGAGAATTCATCTTGTTCACCACCCGGATGGACCAATAATGATGATCAACTTCAAGACGGGTGTGAAGATAAAGTGTGGGATCCCGGATCACAAGAAGAGGATCAACTTAGGGAGCCCCAAGCTTGTGAAGAACTTCATCAACACTTGGCTCAACCCATAGGAAATCTTGGGGCACAATGGAGAATCAAGCATTGGTGGGAGTTCCAAGATGAATACAAGCACAAGCCACCTTGATGAGGAGCTCCCCATAAGTCCAACTTAAGGACAATAAACAAAAGTGCTAGGTGGGAGACACCCCACCATGGTAAAATCTTTTCATTTTCTCTTTTGTACATATTGGTAGAATTAGTTTAAGTTCATGTTTTTATTGGTTTGTTAAGTTTAGTTAGAAGTATAATATGATAAATAAGGTTTTAGGGTGTTTTGGTAGCTGTTTGGGGGATTGAAAGTCTTGGATTGGTGCAAGAACTTAGAAATTTTTTTTTTGAAAAACAGAACACCATCCACGCGTGCGCGCACATAACGCATACGCGCACTTGATCATTTTTCGACCATCCACGCGGACGCGCACTGTACGCGTACGCGTGGATGCAAAAATTTGACCCTAGCTAAAAACCCGAGAGTTAGGCCTGCATTGTGCGAACATTGGGCCTAAGGCACAAGTCTGTGCACGCGTGTGCGCAACTGGTTCGTACGCGCACATGATCTTAAATTCGCAATGCACGCGTGCACACAGTGTGCGCGCGCGCGTCGATTGCACAATCTGCACCCCCGGTACTTTTACCCGAGAGTTGTGCCAGACTTGGGCCGACACTATGCCTCCGGCCTAACTCGACGCACGCGTGCGTGCACCTGGCGCGTACACGTCTTTCACCCAATTTGCCCATTGACGCGTAAACGTGCATGACGCACACGCGTCGGTAAAAAAAAAAAGAGTTTTTTTCTCCCCTTCCATTTTCTTTTGCTTATCACATTCGCATACTTCTACTCTTCCCATTTTCATTTAGTTTTTGTAGCATGTTTTCGTTTTTTTTAGTCATTTTAATAATGGTGTTGCATCTTCCTACTCAATTGTTGAGGATTCCTTGCATTATTTTGGTGCCTCTTGGTATGCCATTTTCTCTTATTGTTTCCTCCTCTACATGTTGTAGCTATCATGTAGTAGAGAACCATACTCCTACTTGGCATTAACCCCCGCCTATGTCCTATTTGCTTTGATATCTTTGTCATAAGCTTAATATTCCTTTCCTTTTCTATCCTTTTAGGTTGACCACCAAGGAGGGAGAAAGGAAAAGCTTTTAAATGGGACAACAAACAAGTCATCCACACAACCGTTTGAGGAACTCATCAATTGTAGCAACCCGTCCACCCTGCTCTTCTTTGCGCACCGAGGACGGTGCAATTTTCAAGTGTGGGGAGGTCGTCGACCGAACTCCATGGGTAACAATTTCCTTTTCAACACCAATGTTAGTTAGTTGTTGCATTTGCATGATAGGTTGCATGTTAGTTAGAATTTGTACATATTTTACTACCTTCTTCTTATTAGGACTACTTGGTTAAGGTGATGATTTCTTTCCCAAGAAACCGTTTTAGGGCAACCTACCAATTTGAAAATTTTTTGTTGAACTTGCTTGAAAGAATGTATTTTGGAACATGGTTTTTGAGCTAAGAACACAAGCAAGTGAGTTTTGAGCCTAATGGTGTGGTTACATCTTATAACCACTTATTTTTCCTTCTTGTGTGCAATTATTTTCTTTCTATGATTGTAATCTTTGATTTGTTTGATTCTTTATGTCCATTATTTTGTGTATTCATGCATTTATATGATTGAGGCCATTATTTCATTAGCTTACTTACCCAAATGGCCTTACCTTTTATTTTCCTTTGTTAGCCAAATTTGAGCCTACGATTAACCCACTTTGTTCTTAATTTAGCACATTACAAGCCTTAAAGCGAAAAATAATAAATGTCCTTAATTTGGATCTTGATTGGCTTAGGCTAGTGTGTGTGAGTATCATTCAAGTGGCTTAGGCTAGTGAGTGTGAGTGTCATTCAAGAGTGGGAAAACTTTGGGACATTGGTTGGGATAAAAGGGTATTTGTGTTTTGTATTTTTATATTGGGGAATTGGGTACATACTCATGTATTGATCGAATGTAAAACCTTATGCATTGATGCTCTTGTATAAAAAAAATGAGAAAAACAAAAGGAAAAAAGAAAAGAAAAAAAATATAGAAAAGAAAGAAAAAGAAAAAAAATAATAAAAAGGGGACAAAATGCCCCAAAGTGAAGCTCAAACAATAAAGAATCAATGCATATGGAATGCGAATAAAAAAAAAAGAAAATGCATGAGTATGTGAAAAAGTGAGGAATGGGTAGTTAGATTAGTACTTAATTGTATTAGGTCATTATATAGGTTATGTGGGAAAGTCTAGGTTAATCAAGGATTCAAACCCTAGTCCACTAGCCATATATGACCCTACCTTAACCCTAGCCCCATTACAACCTAAAGAAAAGACCTCATGATAATTGTATGCGTGCATTGAATAATTGTTGATTGTTAGATGAAAAACAAATCTTGGAAAGCATGATTAGGGGAGAATTGAGTGAATCAACCCCAAACACCGAGCGACTAGAGTGCAAACACTTCCAGTGAGGGTTCGATGCTCAATTCCTTGATTCTCGGCTTTCACGAGCGTTCTTCTTGCAAGTCTATGTGAACTTCATGTTTATACTTCAATTGGTAGGACTCATGAATCATTATATGATCTTATGCCCTACTTGTGCATGTATGTCTTGGAGATTGATTTATTTTTTTAACCAAGTAGGTAGAATCATTTTGCATTTAGCTGCATGCATATAGTTTCTTTGCTTTGAATAAGTGTCATATCCCTTATTTCATTCTTGGTTTAGCATGAGGACATGCTAAGGTTTAAGTGTGGGGAGGTTGATAAACCCCAAATTGACGGTTTATCTTGTATTGAATTTAGAGTATTTTGTAGACCTTTTCTCACATTTACCCAATGAATTAGCATGGTTTTGTATATTCACCTTTAATTGTGCTTAAGAGTGAAAACATGCTTTTTAGGACTTAAAATAGCTAAATCTAATTCTCCTTGATTCCATTAGATGCTTTGATATGTTTGTTAAATGATTTAAGGTTTAGGAGGCAAAGATTGGATCAAGGGAATGAAGAAAGAAAGCATGAAAAGTTGGAGAACTCATGAAGAAATGAAAGAACCGGAAAGCTGTCAAGCCGACCTCTTCGCACTTAAACGATCATAACTTGAGCTACAGAGATCCAAATGATGCGGTTTCAGTTGGGTTGGAAAGCTAACATCTGGAGCTTCGAAACGATATAAGATTTGCCAAAGTTGCATCGCGCATAGGGGTGTGCACGCGCATGGTATGTGGACACGCCGATGGTGGCACATGACCCACTTAATGCAACACGTGGCCAGCAATTTTGGAAGCCTTGTGGGCCCAATCCAACTCATTTCTGATGCTATTTAAGTCAAGGATTGAAGAGCAATCAACATACTTTTGACCATTAGTCATAGTTTAGTAGTTAGAGTTAGTTTCTAGAGAGAAAAGCTCTCACTTCTCTCTAGGATTAGGATTAGGATTAGGTTTAGTTCTTAGATCTAGATTTTAATTCATCTTCTTCTACTTCTATCTTCTCAATTCCTTGTTGTTACATAAAGTCTAGGTTAATCAAAGATTCAAACCCTAGTCCACTAGTCATATATGACCCTACCTTAACCCCATTACAACCTAAAGAAAAGACCTCATGATAATTGTATGCGTGCATTGAATAATTGTTGATTGTTAGATGAAAAACAAATCTTGGAAAACATGATTAGGGGAGAATTGAGTGAATCAACCCCAAATACCGAGCGACTAGAGTGCAAATACTTCCGGTGAGGGTTCGATGCTCAATTCCTTGATTCCCGGCTTTCACGAGCGTTCTTCTTGCAAGTCTATGTGAACTTCATGTTTATACTTCAATTGGTAGGACTCATGAATCGTTATATGATCTTATGCCCTACTTGTGCATGTATGTCTTGGAGATTGATTTATTTTTTTAACCAAGTAGGTAGAATCATTTTGCATTTAGTTGCATGCATATAGTTTCTTTGCTTTGAATAAGTGTCATATCCCTTATTTCATTCTTGGTTTAGCATGAGGACATGCTAAGGTTTAAGTGTGGGGAGGTTGACAAACATATCCCTTATTTCATTCTTGGTTTAGCATGAGGACATGCTAAGGTTTAAGTGTGGGGAGGTTGATAAACCCCAAATTGACGGTTTATCTTGTATTGAATTTAGAGTATTTTGTAGACCTTTTCTCACATTTACCCAATGAATTAGCATGGTTTTGTATATTCACTACAAGAAAAATACCCATTCAACCACACTTTTTTTAAGCTACATTTGAAAAGCGTAGCCTATTCTATGAATAGGCTACGCTTTTCTCAGTGATGCCTTTTTATAAGAGAAAAAGTAACACAATGTTGGCATCATTTAAAAAGTGTAGCCTTAGGTATTATAGAAATCACTTATAAAGCGTAGCCGAATGTTGATATTTATGGGTCCACTTTTTATATCTAAGGGAGCGCTTTTAAAGTGTAGCCTATTTGTTAAGTTTTGGGTGCACTTTAAAAGTGATGCCTAATGTATCTAGAACAAAAAACTTGACACTTAATCAATTTTATTCCTCAGTTTCCCAAAAACAAAACTCACACACTTAGTGAAATTTTTGTCCAACCAAAACTCACACTTAGCCTTTATCTCGATCCCCTTCTAGAAACCCTGTCACCATCGAAGAAACCCTCCAAAGCTCACCGTCACGAAGAAACCCTCTTGCTACAGAAACCATCTCACTCATCACTAACCGTCGCTCCTCTTCGCCCTCCTCCTTGTCGTCGCGCTGCCCTCACCATCCTCATCTTTGCGCTTCTCATCGTCCTTCCCCTTTCAATCCGATCGAGTAACCCTCATCTCTGCGCTATATACTGAGCTTAATGAAAATTTTTTCTTTGATTCGTCACCAATTCACGCTACCTGCACAAACTCGCGCGCCTTCTCCTTCGATTCATTGCCGCTGCTCATCTCTTCTTCAAGGGTTTTCACCTTCGATTTGTCGTCGCTCATCTCTTCTTCACCGTTGCCATTCA
Organism: Arachis duranensis; assembly: GCF_000817695.3. Lineage (NCBI taxonomy): Eukaryota > Viridiplantae > Streptophyta > Magnoliopsida > Fabales > Fabaceae > Arachis > Arachis duranensis. The sequence goes on along the minus strand of NC_029775.3, from coordinate 77,199,768 downwards.
TCACCGCGCTCACCAAGTAAGCATTCTGTGCCTCGTTCTTTTCTTCTCGATCATTCTCTAACTCACTCTCTCTCACTCGCCTTCTCTGTGCAATGTCAAAGAAACTGTGTGCTCTCTAGCGACCTCTTCTCTGCTCTACTATGAAGCATCAAGGTTTCCAATGAGGCAAAGCATCGATCCCTAACAAGCGAGGTAAGCGCCCGATGATGATGATGGTTCTGTGAAATTTGGGAGGTTTTGAGTTTTGGTTTTAGGGTTTTAATTGGGAGTTTTAGCTTCTGTATTCTGCGTTGTTTATTTGTGGACTGCCGGATCAAACTAAAATCACCAATGTAAATTTCACCATGTGTCAACTGAATTATTATTCTTATTTTTGTTATTGTTCTTGTTGATTTTTTCTTGTATAAGTTTCACTTTTAAAGAGAGCAGAGTATTCTCAAGAGAGGATTATTCTTATGCTTTTAAATTGCTTTGTTGATTGAATCAATATCTCGAAGTACCTGTGAATTTTAAGATGTATTTTGGGAACCCAAGCTTGATTTGAGACATATGCAGTGATTATTGCAGTCAATTGAGTGTTCTAATTTCTGCTGAAATAGGAGAATATATATTGTAGAATTTAGATGGAAACTTTCAGATGGTAATATTATGACACTTATGCAGCTAATTTTTTAACTGTCAGTATTCTGCTTCAATTTCTGTCGTGCTGTCTGACTCAACTAGCGCAAGCTGAATGGATCTTGTGTTTGTCGGTCTTCTTCCTTCTCTATTTTCTTTTTTTTTGTCCTTTTCATTTTCTCGTTGAGGAAGAACTTGATTTTCCAAAGAGTGAAGGATCTTTAGCTGGTAGCATTAACATTCTTTCCCCTGCTGGTTGCTGCATTGGATTGCTATTCTTTTTGCTTTTCCTCCAAATCTGACCCCGGTTTGTTCTAAACCTATGCTCTGTATTTATTTCTGTTAAATGTATTGTTAAATTGCCTTGTTTAAACAACCATCAGAGTTCCTCAAGTTGAATCCTCTTGCTTTAATTCCTATTCTGGTGGATGGCGATTTTATTCTTGCTGAATCCTTAGCCATTATTATGGTTGGTCCTCCAACTCATGATTTTAATTTCCCTGTTTCTCTTATATATTCTTATTTATATTCAATTATTCATGTTCTCTATGTATGCAGTATTTGGACGATAAGTATCCTCAATACCCTTTGCTGCCTCATGACGTTCCCAAAAGAGCACTCAATTTTCAGGCACACCTGCTGCATAATCTTAAGCTCTAGTCCTTTTTGTTACTCAGCTTTCTAATCATCTTATCCACTCTCCACAGGTTGCACATATTTTTTTGCAGAATAACTTCATTGAGAAAAAAGTTGGCCCTCATGAAAAACTTCCTTGGGCACAAAGTGTCATTAGAAAGGGCTTCACAGGTGACACTTCACTGAATACCGTTAAGATATATTCTGGTTTGTTACTTCCAAACCAATTATTCATTTGAGTGGTTTTTTTTCTTGCCTTAATTAAATGTTGCATATTTTTCATTATTTTAAGCACTTGAAAAGCTATTGAAAGATCATGCAGGGAGATATGCCACTGGAGATGAAATTTTTCTGGTACTTGCAATTCATATGACAATGCTCAGTTACTATTATTATACCATGTGTGTTTGTATGCGTATTTTTATACTTAAATTTAGCTGCAGCACTTTATGCATCTTTGGGGGACTAGGCATATGACTGATTATAGGAATCAATTCCTTTTTGTGATAATAACAACTATTATTATAATATTTTTGTACTTAAATTTATGCAGCACTTAAATTTTTATACAAGCATGTTTACTCATCTTAATTGGATGTGGCAACCCTTTTTAATGAACAACTATTATTATAATATTAGTATTCCTTTGAAAGCATGTCTTTGGAATGTGAACTTGGATTTTTACCTTAGCAACTTGTAAGGCATCTTTCTAAGTATAATAATTGGATGATCAATTCTTTCTCACCCTGTTTGTCCATGTATTTTGTGATCTTGTTCTGTTTGATTGGCCTTTATGGTTAACAAAACCGAACCAATTACCGAACCTACGGTTACTAGGATCAATATGGTTGAGCCGGCATAAACACCCCTTTTGACTAGGTAGCATTCACCATTCAACCAACCTATCCTATAAGGCTGCCTCTTACTCATGCTTGTGGCAGTTATCAATAAGATCATTGCAATCCCAAAGCTAAGCCTGCCAACCATCACATCATTCAAATTTTATTACTGCATTAGGGGCAAAGCTTTTTTGTTCTTCTATTGTGTACAATTGAATTTGTGCTATAGAGTTCCTGTTCTTATTATGTAATTTGTATTAATGGAATTCAAAACAGTGTAGGGGAATTTGAGTTTTGAAATACCTTTAATTCTTATTATTAGTCTTCAATATGTAGTGCAAGATCACTTAGAGGATTTTAATTGGTGTTGCCGTGAAAAATGTAATCTAACAGCCCATTCCAGAGGTAAGCAGCACTGTATTTCTCAAAATTTGGAGGTGAAAAAGTTTCTGATTAATGCACTAGTTTATGGAGTTTTATTCATTAATTTGTCTTCAATTTTTTAAGCCTTTTGCTTCAATTTACTTGTGTAACTTGATGTATTATTGAATTGTGTTTTGGGTTCTGATTCGCCATAAATAGATTAAGCCAGGGGACTCATGTTTGGTCTGTCAATTGCATTGGGGATATTGGTGTAAAATTGATATATCTGTCTCAATTTATTTTTAATTTTACAATTTAGGTTGATAATTCTCACTTTACTCTTTGAAGCAACGCCGTTTTCCCCACTTGAAATTAAGCTGATTGGCATGATTTTGGGAATTTAGCATTCAGCTTTAATGAGAATAATAAAAAACTAACAAGCTGAGAAGAGAAAAAATAAGTGATCAATCAAATAGATACTGTGGTATTGTATCTTATTTATCTGAGGTATCAAATCTGCTAAATCAAAGTGCTTACTACTTTTGATAGGTAACAAGCTATTAGAATGCTTTTAGTTTTGTTCAAGGTGAGTAACTGTTACAGTTGTTTGGTAAATAATGCTGGAATTGGTTTGGGTGATAAATATCCTATTGGCAGTAAAGTTCAAGCTGTTTGGAGTGAAGATAGGTAATGGTATATTCAGTAATTAATTTCTTTTTCTTTGTCTATTTATTCAGCAATTAGTATGATGCTCATATATATTTTAGTATTTCAACTCAGTTTGTGATCTTACTATTTTGATTTAGTTAATTTCTATTTACACTTTTTTTGTGCACCTTTAGAAGAATTTTGTTGTTTAAACTTCTTAGAAGTGCAAGTATTTTTGCAGCAGCCCCGCTAGGAATGAACAAGGGAATGAACACTGATACAATTGTTAAGGCCAAGAGTTTTCTTGATGGTGACGAAGATCAGCATGAAAAAGATGTGTTTGAGAAGAATTTGAAGGCGCTTCAGAAGATTTTTTAGTCATTATGCCAAGATTAAAAGATTGACGATTTTCTGTTTGTTAAGCTCTTGTCGGATATAGAGTGCAAACTTTGCATTTTAATTGATGTGATACAAGTTTCATGTGACTTAAATTATCTTAAGTTATATTTTGATTGTTAATTGTTTCTTAAGATTATGTCTTTGAATTATGTAAGGATAATTTTTATTGTTTAAAGAAATTATTTAGTATAATTATGTGTTTAATTTTATTTTATAATATTTAACTCATTTAATTAAAAATGTAGAATTATATATGTAATAATATTATTAAATATTATGTTGTATAAAAAATTATTAGAATATTATATACATACAGAAAATAAAAAAAATAAAAAAAACAATGAGGGACCTAAGGCTACACTTTTATAGAGTAGCTATGGTTATACAGAAAATTAAAAAAATAATAATAAGGGACCTAAGGCTACGCTTATAAAAAGTAGCTATGATATACAATGTGGCTACGCTTTACAAGTGATGCAGTAGCGTTGAAAAGCGTAGTCTATTATGGAAAAATGAAAGCTGAAAAGCGTAGCCTTTGGTCCTAGATAGCATCACTTGAAAAGCGTAGCCTATTCCCAAACGCCAAAAGCGTAGCCCTTGGTGCAGAAAAGCGTAGCCTTTGAGAATAGGCAACGGCCGAATAGGAATCACTCCAAAAAGTGTAGCCGTAGCCCAAAAAGCGTAGCCATAGCCTAAGGCATCATTTTTTTTCACTTTTGGCTACACTTTTCAAGTGTACTTGAATGGGTGTTTTTCTTGTAGTGATTCTCTTTTAATTGTGCTTAAGAGTGAAAACATGCTTTTTAGGACTTAAAATAGCTAAATCTAATTCTCCTTGATTCTATTAGATGCTTTGATATGTTTGTTAAGTGATTTAAGGTTTAGGAGGCAAAGATTGGATCAAGGGAATGAAGAAAGAAAGCATGAAAAGTTGGAGAACTCATGAAGAAATGAAAGAACCGGAAAGCTGTCAAGCCGACCTCTTCACACTTAAACGATCATAACTTGAGCTATAGAGGTTCAAATGATGCAGTTCCAGTTGGGTTGGAAAGCTAACATCCAGGGCTTCGAAATGATATAAGATTTGCCATAGTTTCATCGCGCATTGAGGTTTGTAAACGCACGGTACGTGGACGCGCCGATGGTGGCACATGACCCACTTAATGCAACACGTGGCCAGCGAGTTTAGAAGCCTTGTGGGCCCAATCCAACTCATTTTTGATGCTATTTAAGTCAAGGATTGAAGATGAATCAACATACTTTTGACCATTAGTCATAGTTTAGTAGTTAGAGTTAGTTTCTAGAGAGAAAAGCTCTCACTTCTCTCTAGGATTAGGATTAGGATTAGGTTTAGTTCTTAGATCTAGATTTTAATTCATCTTCTTCTACTTCTATCTTCTCAATTCATTGTTGTTACATTCATTCTTCTTCCATTCTTTTGTTGTAATTTCCTTTATGTTGTTCTTGTGTTTTGTTGTAGATCTACTTTTGTTTCTTCTACTCTCTTTCAATTCAATAAGAGGTAATTCATAATAAATGTGTCTTCTTTGCTTTTCTATTGTTGATCTCTTGTTTTTGTAGTTGTAGATTCCTTTAATTCTTGCATTTAATAATGTTTACTTCTATTGCACTTTATGTGTTTGATGAAATGTCTCTTATAGCTATTAGTTAGATTTTGTTCCTCTTGGCCTAGGTAGAGTAATTAGTGACACTTGAGTTATCTAATTCCTTTGATTCATCCACTTGACTTTCCTCCATGGTTAGAGGTTAACTAAGTGGGAGCAATGAACAATTCTCATCACAACTGAGAAGGGTAACTAGGATAGGACTTCTAATTTTCATACCTTGCCAAGAGTCTTTTATAGTTGTTAGTTTATTTTCATTGCCATTTACTTTTCATGCTTCTTATCCAAAACCCCAAAACACATTTTTAACAATAACAAGGCACTTTATTGTAATCCCTAGGGAGAACGACCCGAGGTTCAATACTTCGGTTTATAAATTTTAGGGATTTGTACTAGTGACAAACAACTTTTTGCATGAAAGGATTATTGTAGGTTTAGAGACTATACTTCAACGAGATTTCATTTGCGAAACTCTAAACCGTCAAAAATCCAATCATCAAAATAACCAACCCTCGTTCTTCTATTTCTAGGGACTTCCACCTCTTCACAAGATCTCTTAATCTCAATCCTTTGTTCAACAATTTTATCTAAACCTTTTCCTTTACTCAAATCATAATAGGGAGGGTGAGAAAAATTTACCTCCTCAACGCTTTCAAATCCAACCGGAGAAGGTTCTTCATGCTCAAAGGATTCTTCACCACTAAGATTCTTCATACGTTGAGGAGGTAAATTTTTCTTACCCTCCCTATTATGATTTGAGTAAAGGAAAAGGTTTAGATAAAATTGTTGAACAAAGGATTGAGATTAAGAGATCTTGTGAAGAGGTGGAAGTCCCTAGAAATAGAAGAACGAGGGTTGGTTATTTTGATGATTGGATTTTTGACGGTTTAGAGTTTCACAAATGAAATCTCGTTGAAGTATAGTCTTTATACCTACAATAATCCTTTCATGCAAAAAGTTGTTTGTCACTAGTACAAACCCCTAAAATTTATAAACCGAAGTATTGAACCTCGGGTCGTTCTCCCTAGGAATTACAATAAAGTTCCTTGTTATTGGTTAAAAATGTGTTTTGGGGTTTTGGATAAGAAGCATGAAAAGTAAATGGCAATGAAAATAAACTAACAACTATAAAAGACTCTTGGCAAGGTATGAAAATTAGAAGTCCTATCCTAGTTATCCTTCTCAATTGTGATGAGAATTGTTCATTGCTACCACTTAGTTAACCCTTACTAAATAAAGGAAAGTCAAGTGGATGAATTGACTTGAGCCACAAGTCCTAGCCAACTCCCAAGGAAAGACTAGCTTTAGTGCACTCCAAACCAATTAGCAATCTCTCCAATTACCAATCAACAAAGGAATTAGATAACTCAAGTGTCACTAATTACTCTACCTAGGCCAAGAGGAACAAAATCTATACTATATCTAGAAGAGGCATTTCAACAAACACATAAAAGGCAATAAAAGTAAACAACATAAATTGCAAGAATCAAAGAGAGATCTAACTACAAAGGTAAGAGATCAACAATAGAAAAGCAAAAAAGAACAATTATTATGAATTACCTCTAATTGAATTGGAAGAATGTAGAAGGAACAATACTAGATCTACAACAAAATACAAGAACAACATAAAGGAAATTACAACAAAAGAATAGAAGAAGAATGAATCCAACAACAAGGAATTGAGATGTAGAAGTAGAAGAAAACAAAGATT